>NC_031997.1:46791463-46795716 GCF_001879085.1 Nicotiana attenuata
GACTATTGTTTATCCAGACCAGCAGGGTCGCCATCATTGACATGGGATCAGTTTGCAGAGTTGTTTTGGTAGAAGTTCTCCCAGTTACTCAGCGAGAGGCTCTTCGCAGGCAGTTCGAGCGTCTCCAGCAGGGCTCTATGACAGTCACTCAGTATGAGACTCGGTTCATTGATCTAGCACGCCATGCTATTGTTATACTCCCCACCGAGAGAGAGAGAGAGAGGGTGCGGAGGTTTATTGATGGGTTGATTCAGCCGATCCGTCTCCAGATGGCTATGGGAGCCGGGAGTGAGATCTTTTTTCAGGAGGCGGCCAATGCGGCTCGTAGAGTGGAGATGGCTCTTGCACGAGGAGGTGGTCAGGTGTCGGATAAGAGGCCTCGTCATTCTGGTAGGTTCAGTGGTACCTCGTCTGGAGGTAGGGATTCTTATGGTAGAGGCCATTCACTGAGACCCTTTCAGTCAGCACTCTAGGTTTCTCATGGTACTCCAGGCGGTGGTGGTTCTCAACAGCATTATTCCGATCAGCAGCCCATCAGTGCACCGCCACTTAAGAGTTTCTGGGGAGGACATATAGGTCGTTAGGGCCAGCAGTCTCAGCAGCCGAGGGCTTGTTATGGTTTTGGCGACCCGAGTCACATTGTCAGATTTTGCCCTCGAGCCTCGGGTAGCTCTCAGCAGCAGGGTCCGCGCACCGTGATTCAGGCACCAGGTGATCCACAGCTTGCCCAGCCAGCTAGAGGCGGGGGTAGGGATCATAGAGGTGGAGGTAAAGACCGTAGAGGTGGAGCTCGGACCGGCAGAGGTAGGGGTCAGCCAGTAGCAGATCGTCCTAGAGACATGGTTCAGGGAGGTAGGGCCCAGCCCCGGTGTTATGCTTTGCCAGCTAGGCCAGAGGCTGAGTCTTCAGATCCTGTTATTACAGGTACTATTCTGGTTTGTGATAGGGATGCTTCAGTGCTATTTGACCCTGGGTCTACGTATTCATATGTGTCGTCTTATTTTGCACCCAACCTGGCTATGCCTAGTGATGCTTTGGGTATTCCTGTTTATGTATCTACACCGGTGGGTGATTTTATAGTGGTCGACCGAGTCCATCGTTCCTGTGTGGTAGTGTTTGAGGGTCTTGAGACCCGTGTTGATTTATTGCTCTTAGACATGGTGGATTTCGAAGTTATATTAGGGATGGATTGGTTGTCCCCGTATCATGCTATCTTGGATTGTCACGCCAAGACTGTGACCTTGGCTTTGCCGGATTTGCTGCGATTGGAGTGGAGAGGGACCCCAGGTCATGCCACCCGCAGTGTTATTTCATATGTGTAAGGCTCGACGCATGGTCGAGAAGGGGTGTCTAAATTATCTGGCGTATGTTCGCGATTCTAGCACAGAGGTCCCTTCTATTGATTCTGTTCCTATTGTTCGGGAGTTCCCCGAGGTTTTGCCTTCAGACCTGCCGGGTATGCCGCCCAACAGGGATATTGATTTCTGTATTGATCTGGCCCCAGGCACGCAGCCCATTTCTATTCTGCCGTACCGCATGGCCCCGCCAGAGTTGAAGGAGTTAAAGGACCAGTTGCAAGACTTGCTAGAGAAGGGTTTTATCAGGCCTAGTGTTTCTCCTTGGGGTGCGCCAGTGTTATTTGTAAAGAAAAAGGATGGTTCGATGAGAATGTGCATTGATTACCGGCAATTGAACAAAGTGACGATAAAGAACAAGTATCCACTGCCGAGGATTGACGATTTGTTCGACCAGCTTCAGGGTGCAAAGGTGTTTTCAAAGATAGACTTGAGATCTAGCTACCATCAGCTGAGGATTAGGGCGTCTGATGTCCCTAAGACAGCGTTCCGCACTCGGTACGGGCATTATGAGTTTTTGGTCATGTCATTTGGATTGACCAATGCCCCAGCCGCATTTATGGTGTTGATGAACCGAGTGTTCAGGCCATATTTGGACATGTTCGTGATAGTCTTTATTGATGATATTTTGGTGTACTCCCGCAGCCAGGAGGAGCACGAGCAGCACCTTAGGGTGGTTCTTCAGACTCTGAAGGATAGTCAGTTGTATGCTAAGTTCTCGAAGTGCGAGTTCTGGTTGAGTTCGGTTGCATTTCTAGGTCATGTTCTATCAGCGGAGGGTATTCAGGTGGACCCGAAGAAGATTGAGGCAGTCAAGAACTAGCCTCGACCAGCATCTGCTACTGAGATTCGGAGTTTCTTGGGGTTAGCAGGTTATTACCGCCGGTTCGTGGAGGGATTTTCATCCATAGAAGCCTCGATGACCAGATTGACCCAGAAGGGTGCCCAGTTCAGATGGTAAGACGAAACTGAGGCGAGCTTTTAGAAGCTCAAGACAGCTCTGACTACGGCACCGATATTGGTTTTGCCCACAGGCTCAGGGCCTTATACAGTTTATTATGATGCTTCCCGTATTGGGCTTGGTGCGGTATTGATGCAGGATGGAAGAGTCATTGCTTATGCTTCGAGGCAGTTGAAGATCCACGAGAAGAATTATCCGGTTCACGATCTCGAGTTGGCAGCCATTGTTCATGCTTTGAAGATTTGAAGGCATTACCTATATGGTGTGACGTGTGAGGTGTACACTGATCACAAGAGTCTGCAGTACTTATTCAAGCAGAAGGAGTTGAACTTGAGGCAGAGGAGGTGGTTGGAGCTATTGAAGGACTATGATGTTACTATTTTGTACCACACGGGGAGAGCCAATGTAGTGGCTGATGCATTGAGTAAGAAGTCCGCCAGCATGGGTAGTCTTGCTTATGTTCCGGTCAGCCAGAGACCGCTTGCTTTGGATATTCAGGCCTTGGCCAATCGATTTGTGAGGTTGGACATTTCTGAGCCTAGCAGAGTGTTAGCTTGTACGGTCGCTCATTCTTCATTATTGGAGCGTATCCGTGATCGGCAGTTTGATGATCCCCATTTATGTGTCCTGCGAGACACGGTGCAGCGTGGAGGTGCCACGAAGGTGACCTTAGATGATGATGGTTTTTTGAGATTGCAGGGGCAAGTTTGTGTGCCCAATGTCGATGGGATTCGAGAGTTGATCTTAGCGGAGGCCCATAGTTCTCGGTATTCTATTCACCCGGGAGCCGCGAAGATGTACTAGGACTTGCGGTAGCATTATTGGTGGCGTAGGATACAGAAAGATATCGTTGCATATGTGGCTAGGTGTTTGAACTGTCAGCAGATCAAGTATGAGCATCAGAGGACTGGTGGTTTATTTCAGAGGATTGAGCTTCCCGAGTGGAAGTGGGGGAGGATTACTATGGATTTTGTTACTGGACTTTCGATGACTCGGAAGAAGTTTGATGCCATTTGGGTCATTGTTGATAGGCTGACCAAGTCAGCGCATTTTATTCCTGTTGCAGCCACTTATTCATCGGAGAGGTTAGCTGAGATCTACATCCGAGAGATTGTTCGCCTTCATGGGGTGCCGGTATCTATCATTTCGGACTGGGGTACGCAGTTCACCTCGCGCTTCTGGAGAGCAGTTCAGCAGGAGTTGGGCACCCAGGTTCAGTTGAGCACAGCATTCCATCCTCAGACGGACGGCCAGTCCAAGAGGACTATTCAGATATTGGAGGATATGCTCCGAACCTGTGTCATTGATTTTGGAGGCTCGTGGGACCAGTTTTTGCCCTTAGCAGAGTTCGCCTACAACAACAGCTACCAGTCCAGCATTCAGATGGCTCCATATGAGGCGTTGTATGGTAGGCAATGTCGGTCTCCAGTCGGATGCTTTGAGCCGGGAGAGGCTCAGTTATTGGGTACAGATTTAGTTCAGGAGGCCTTGGATAAGGTCAAGATCATTCAGGACAGACTTCGTTCGGCTCAGTCGCGGTAAAAGAGTTATGCGGATCGTAAGGTTCGAGATGTAGCTTTCATGGTTGGTGAGCGGGTCTTGCTCCGAGTGTCGCCTATGAAAGGCGTGATGAGATTTGGGAAGAAGGGCAAGCTTAGCCCTAGGTTCATTGGTCCGTTTGAGATTCTCGATCATGTGGGGGAGGTGGCTTACAGACTTGCCTTGCCGCCCAGCTTGTCAGCCGCGCATCCAGTGTATCATGTGTCCATGCTTCGGAGGTATCACGGTGATCCAGCCCACGTGTTAGATTTCAGCATTGTCCAGTTGGACAAGGATCTGTCTCACGAGGAGGAGCCGGTAGCTATTCTAGACCGGCAGGTTCGACAGTTGACGTCGAAGAGTTTACCTTCGAGTGCGTGTCCAGTGGAGAGGTTACG
>NC_031997.1:46795736-46796471 GCF_001879085.1 Nicotiana attenuata
GTGGGGACAGTGAGATTGAGTACTCTGAGTAGTGTGAGTACATGAGTTCATCTCTGAGATGCATTGCATTTGACATGGTACTTTGAGATTACATGTCATAGTAGATGTCATTTCTTTTTGTTACCCGGTTTTGGTGATACTTATGATTTCATAGAGTTTTTCTTCTATTCGTGTTCAGTGGAGAGGTCAGCCTCCTGAGGCATCGACCTGGGAGTCCGAGTCTGATATGCGGAGCCGTTATCCTCATCTATTTCCCGACTCAGGTACTTCTTTCTTTTGTCCATTCGAGGACGAACGATTGTTTTAGAGGTGGAGAATGTGACGACCCAAAGGGTCATCACCCGTTTTCTTACCCATTCTGTACTTCCGAGGCCTTGAAAACCTTATTTAGGGTTTCCTCGATTTGTGTGCACAGTCCGGGCGCGTAGCCGGAAAGTTTAAATATGAATTCTGTTAGAAAAATGCTAAATTTTGATATTAAAATGAATAAATTTGACTTCGGTCAACATTTTGGGTAAACGGACCCGGACCCGTGATTTGAACTTAAAATCAAGCATTTTCATGGGTGAAATTGGGGGTTTTGGGTAGAACCTAGGTTTTTTCTTAAATTGGGGATTTGGACCTCAATTTGAGGTTCGATTTCAAAACAAATTATATATTTGGGTTCGTGGGGGAATGGGTAACCGGGTTTTGGTTCGAACCTCGGGTTTTGACCACGTGGGCCCGGGGGCAATT
>NC_031997.1:46797553-46863613 GCF_001879085.1 Nicotiana attenuata
GGGGCCCAGCCCCGGTGTTATGCTTTGCCAGCCAGACCAGAGGCTGAGTCTTCAGATGCTGTTATTACAGGTACTATTCTGGTCTGTGATAGGGATGCCTCAGTGCTATTTGACCCTAGGTCTACGTATTCATATGTGTCGTCCTATTTTGCACCCTACCTGGTTATGCCTAGTGATGCTTTGGGTATCCCTGTTTATGTATCTACACCGGTGGGTGATTCTATAGTGGTCGACCGAGTTCATCATTCCTGTGTGGTAGTGTTTGAGGGTCTTGAGACCCGTGTCAATTTATTGCTTTTAGACATGGTAGATTTCGATGTTATATTAGGGATGGATTGGTTGTCCCCGTATCATGCTATCTTTGATTGTCACGCCAAGACAGTGACCTTGGCTTTGCCGGATTTGCCCCGATTGGAGTGGAGAGGGACCCCAGGTCATGCCACCCCCAGTGTTATTTCATATGTGAAGGCTCGACGGATGGTNCCACTCGCCCCGTTTGATGTGATTATTGTTTGGGTGAGGAAGAGTGATAATGCACGAAGGGTCATTCCGTGCCATGCTTTGATTATATTTGCACGAAGGGTCATTCCGTGCCATGTTTAGATTATATTTGCACGAAGGGTCATTCCGTGCCATGTTTTGGTTATTTATGCACGAAGGGACATTCCGTGCTCTGATTTTTATTATAATTTCACGAAGGATCATTACGTGCCATGATAGGAGAGTTATGTGAGGAAAGCACGAAGGGTGATGCCGTGCACTTTATTTGATTGCTTTTGGTGAGAATGAGAGTAAAAGCACGAAGGTTGATGCCGTGCAACTGTTGATTTTCCTGCTCTCATTAATTATAATTATTGCCCTGTTTCTTACTTAAATTGTTGACTTTATATCCGGACTGTACTCCCCCATAGTATGCTTCCCTCCCTCTTAACTGTTTAATTTCTGTATTCTTCGCTTTTATTGCATATATATATATATTGAACTGCACAAGTTGGTTTGGTAGTCCTGTCTAGTCTCGTCACTACTTCGCCGGGGTTAGGCCAGGCACTTACCAGCACATGGGGTCGGTTGTGCTGATGCTACACTTCTGTGCTCTTTTGTACAGATCACGGTACCGGAGCAGCTTTTGGACCATAGCAGTAGGATATTGATCGGGAGCTGACTTCAGTCCAGGGACTTACGAGGTAGCCTAGCTGGCGTTCGCACGCCGGAGTCCCTTTTCTATGTTTTTAGTTTGTTTCATTGTACCGAGACAGACACTTATGTATTTCCATTCAGACTTGTTTGTAGCACTCTTTAGTAGTTCGTGAGATAGCGACACCAGTCTTGGGTAGAGAAATGTTAACTTCCGCATTTTGGGTTTTTTTTCCAGTTATCTGTGTTTTAAAGACTTTCGCTTTAATTTAAATGACTCGTTATATTTATATTGTTCTTGTTGAGGTGAAATCAGGGAATGTTTAAAAGGCTTGGCTTGCCTAGCTCCGATAGTAGGCGCCATCACGACCCCCGATGGTGGGAAATCTGGGTCGTGACAAGGTCCATCTTGTAAAGCACATTCATGATCAACCTATACATGTGAGAGGCACGTGAAGGAGATAAGTCCTACTGGTAAAGCAGCAATATCTCCTGATTTGATCGAAAAGGTTGCATATTAGATAAGGAGAGAAAAGTCTCCTTATATGAAGAGAACACAATCCAGGATAAAGATAGTGTTAGAGTTTGATATCATCGTGAACTCTTCTGCGATAGAAGAGCAGCAATTGAGTCCCAATCAAACTCTGATTACTAACCTATTAAATAACAGTGATTGTTCTCTTTAACAGGAATTGCACATACGCAGAAGTTAAACTAAATTTAGAGCAAAAGAGCAAGGCGATTTTGCAAGCAATTTATGTGAAATTTGAGTGTGCACTCCTAAAGCTACTTGAACGAGGTAGAAGAATCAGTTCCATTGTGTCTTTCTTTTATTCTAGTTCAATTGTAGTAGGTGGTTTAAAGTTGTACCTTTTCAGCTTTCATAGAAGCATTTGTATTAGGTACTTAGAGTTTTCAAGTTAGAGTTAACTTGAAGTTGTCGCAACAGTTGAGGTTGTGTGCTACACGGGATTAGAGTTAATCCTTAGGTTTACAAAGAGTTTTATAAATGCTGTTTTGGCTCAGTGATTTTAGTGGAAGTTTGGGAAAATCCTACTGAGTAGTAGGTCGTGGTTTTTTCACCTTTTGAGCCAGGTGTTTTCCACGTAAAAATCTTTGTGTTCTTTACTTTCAGTATTTATTTTTTCCGCAAATAGTAGTAGTTGGAACACCTAGAAGAACCAGGTTCTTCTATAGAGTAGTTAAGCAAAAATTGGGTACCACACAAATCACCCCCCCCCCCCTATTGTGTGGCATTAACGTTTAAAATATCAATTGGTATCAGAGCGGGTTATCCTTGAAGAGGCTAACACCTTAGAAAATATCAAAATGAGTGCACCACCTGGAAACTGGGAAGGGCAATCCACTGCTAGGCCACCACTCTTTAATGGTCAGTACTATTCTTGGTAGAAGAACAGGATGAGAGATCACATTATAGGAGAAGACTATGAACTCTGGGACATAGTCACTGATGGTCCTCTAGCAACTACAAAGAAGAATGTTGAAGGAGTGGACGTGCCAAGGACAAGAGCTGACTGCACTGCTGAAGATTTGAAGAAATGGGAGAAGAATGCCAAGGCCAAGAAATGGCTTGTGTGTGGACTGGGTCCAGACGAGTACAGCAGAATTCAAAGTTGTACAACTGCAAAAGAAATATGGGACACTTTACAAGTGGCTCATGAAGGAACTCCTCAAGTAAAGAGATCAAGAGGAACAGTACTTTATTCTCAATATGAGAATTTTAGTATGAAGGAAGGAGAATCTATCCAGGAGATGTACACAAGGTTCACAACTCTAACAAATGAACTTAAATCTCTTGGAAGAATTATCCTTGAAGAAGACAAGGTTGAGAAAATCTTGACAAGAGTCTTACCAGTGACTTGGGAAAGCAAAATCACTGCTATTCAGGAATCAAAGAACATTGCTACCCTCAAACTGGACGAACTGATTGGAAACCTCACTGCCTATGAACTGAGAAGGCAAATCATGAAAATGGATGCACCCAAGAAGGAAAGAAGTCTGGCTCTCAGAATAGCAGAAGGTTCAGATCTGGAGGATGATGAAATGGCCATGATCACAAGAGATTTCATAAAGTACCTGATGAGAGGAAAGGGTTCTTCAAGAGGTACAACCTTCAACAAACCAAGGGTTCCTGAGAAACAGACCAATGAGGGTCGCTACAAATGTGGTAAGACTGATCACATGATCAAGAACTGTCCTCAATGGGAAATTTAGTGGAAGAAGGAAAGGGATGAACGAAGGAACAGGAAGAAGGAACAGGTCCAACCTAAAAGGAACAAAGGATCAACAAAGGCTATAGTTGCTGCTTGGGGAGAAACATCAGATGACGACTCAGAAGATGAAGCTGGAGATGAACAAGCACTTATGGCCATCGGAGAATCAGATGATGAACAAGAGGTAAGTGTCCTTCATCTAAAAGACAAGATTAAATTCCTTTCTAAAGAAAGGTTGTCTGAACTATTGCTAGACTTCATTGATGAGTCTGAGATAATAAACAATGAGCAGGAAGATCTGTCTAGGGAATGTGTGATCCTAAAAGCCAAGTGCAAAAATCTAGAATCTAGGGCTAATGAGAGTGATAGTAAAAATGCTGAGTTGAAGAACCAGGTTCTTGAACTTGAGACCAGTGTCCTAGAACTTAGGTCTGAGAACTTAAAACTAAAACTAACAGGTAAAAAGAAAGGTGATCACACTCAACTCACCCTAGAAGAAAACTTAGGAAAAATGAAGGATGAGTTGTACAGGAAGGATGAGCAGATAAAAGTCTTAAATGAAGATCTAGGGAAGGTAAAACATGAACTAGACAGAACTTGCAAATGGAACAAGGCTTCTGATGCACTTTCCTGGCTACAAGAATATCACAGTAGCAACAAAAGAGGACTTGGCTATGGGACACAAGCACCTAAGTGGGATCCTAAAAGCAAGTATCTCACTCTTCCTGAGAACAAAATCTGCACACACTGTGGAAAGACTGGCCATTACAAAAATGAATGTAATGAAAAAGAAAGGGCCAGTCAAAAGAACAAAGCTTTTGTTCAAAAGAAAAATAGGCTGCCTGGGTGGGCTAAACGGAATTTGATTTACCCCTTTGCCTATAGAAAGGGACCCAAACTAGTTTGGGTTCCTAAGACTAACCCTTGATTGCTTTTTGCAGGTCCAAGTGAAGGGAAGTAGCCAAATATGGTACATGGATAGTGGCTGCTCGAAACATATGATTGGAAGCAAGAACCAGTTCCTTTCACTTGAGGACTTAAAGGGAGGTAGTGTCTCCTTTGGTAATGGGAAGAAAGGTGAGATTATTGGGGTTGGAAAGGTAGGTAAGACAGACTCACACTCCATTGAGAATGTCTACTTAATAGATGGCTTGAAATACAGCCTGATCAGTGTGTCACAACTGTGTGACAGAGGTAACCTTGTAGCATTCACCTCAACCAAATGTTTTGTGATTAATCTTATCACTGACAAGATTGTTTTGCAGGGAAAAAGAGTTAACAATATTTACATTGTAGACTTGTCTACTTTGTCAGAAAATGAACTCACCTGCCTAAGTGTGTTGGATAATGATCCCCTCATGTGGCACAAAAGACTTGGTCATGCCAGTCTGAATCAGCTAAACAAATTAGTCTCTAAGGACTTGGTGATAGGGCTACCTAACATCAAGTTCAAGGAAGACAAAGTTTGTAAGGCCTGTGCAAGGGGGAAGCAGGTAAGATCATCCTTCAAAAGCAAGAAAATGGTAAGCACAACCAAGACGTTGGAACTGGTTCATATGGATCTCTGTGGTCCAACGAGAACCTTGAGCAGAGGTGGAAAGAAATATGTGATGGTACTTGTTGATGATTATTCTAGATTTACTTGGGTACTATTTCTAACATCTAAAGATGAAGCATTTGACATGTTTACTGCTTTTGTAATAAAAACTCAGAAACAACTAGGTAATCAACTTGCATCAATTAGATCTGATCATGGAACTGAATTTGAAAATGCTAAGTTTGCTGAATTCTATAATGAGCATGGTATAGATCATAACTTCTCTGCCCCTAGGACTCCTCAACAAAATGGAGTAGTTGAAAGAAAGAACAGGACTCTTGAAGACATGGCTAGGACTATGCTTCTTTCTAGTAAACTCCCCCACAACTTCTGGGCAGAGGCTGTAAACACTGCATGTTACATTGTAAATAGATGCATGACTAGACCTCTTATAGAGAAGACTCCCTACGAGTTACTTAGAGGGAGAAAACCAAATATATCCCATCTTAGGGCATTTGGATGCAAGTGCTTTGTGCACAATAATGGAAAAGACTCCCTAAGTAAGTTTGATCCCATAAGTGATGAGGGAGTATTCTTGGGATATTCTTCACATAGAAAAGCATATAAAGTGTTCAATAAAAGAACATTGTGTGTAGAAGAAAGTGTGCACGTTGTGTTTGATGAAACCAACATTCTTTCTGAGAGACTGGAACATGGAGATGAAGCCATTGGATTGGTAAAGGACTTAACTGAAGTCTCAGCACAAGTTAAAGTGGCACCAAAAGAAGGAACAGGTGATGGAACAGGTTCTTCCATCCAGGGCAACCTGATAGGGGAACTGATCAAAGAGGAATTGAAACTAATCCTCTAAGAGAATCTGTTCATGATCATGTTCCTCAGCAACAGAACATGGGAGAAACATCTAGCAGAAACTAGATGGTTGTGAAACCTCACAAGTATCAAAGTTCCCATCCTATTGAGAACATAATCACTGATCCAACATCTGGAGTCAAAACTAGATCACAATTAAAGAATATGTGTGCTTTTGATGCTTCCCTATCTATTATTGAACCTAAAATGTTGTTGAGGCTTTGCAGGATGCAGATTGGGTGAATGCAATGCAAGATGAACTCAATCAGTTCAAAAGAAGTCAAGTTTGGCATCTAGTTCCAAGACCCAAGGATAGATCAGTTATTGGTACAAAATGGGTCTTCAGAAACAAACTTGATGAAGATGGAATAGTTACAAGAAACAAGGCAAGACTGGTGGTCCAAGGTTACAGCCAAAAGGAGGGTATAGATTATGATGAGACTTTTGCTCCAGTTGCAAGACTAGAGGCAATAAGACTCCTCATAGCCTTTGCAGCACACATGGAATTCACTCTTCATCCGATGGATGTCAAAAGTGCCTTCCTGAATGGCTACCTGAAAGAAGAAGTGTTTGTGAAACAACCTCTAGGGTTTGAGAGCAAGGAATGTCCTGAGCATGTGTACAAATTAGACAAGGCTCTCTATGGACTCAAGCAGGCTCCAAGAGCATGGTATGAACGACTGTCCAAATTTCTGCTTGAACATGGCTACAAAAGAGGTAAAACTGACAGTACCTTACTCCTAAGGGAAAAAGGTAAGGATCTCCTTGTGGTACAAATATATGTTGATGATATAATCGTTGGGGCCACCACTATTAAGCTAAGTAAGGATTTTGCAAAATTAATGGGGAGTGAGTTTGAAATGAGTATGATGGGTGAGCTTAACTTCTTCTTAGGCTTACATATCAAACGAAGTCTAAATGGAACCATGATCCATCAGCAGAAGTATGCAAAAGAGCTTATCAAAAAGTTTAAAATGGAAGAATCAAAAGAAATAGACACACCCATTGCAACTGCCACTAAATTAGACATTGATGAACCTGGTTCATCAGTTGATCAAAAGTTGTATAGGGGAATGATTTGTTCACTCTTGTATCTTACTTCCAGCAGACATGACATTGTTTTCAGTGTAGGGCTTTGTGCTCGCTTTCAGTCTAATCCAAAAGAGTCTCACTTGACTGCTGTCAAAAGGATACTAAGATATTTGAAAGGCACCACTGATCTGTGTCTTTGGTATCCTAAAGATAGTAATTTCAATCTAGTAGGATATGCTGATGCTGATTATGCAGGTTTCCTTGTGGATAGGAAAAGCACCTCAGGTATGGCTCACTTTCTTGGTTCATGTCTTGTATCATGGGCCACTAAAAAGCAAAATTCAGTGGCCTTATCCACTGCTGAGGCTGAATATGTTGCTGCTGCATCTTGTTGTGCTCAACTACTATGGATCAAAGAGCAGCTGGTAGATTTTGGCATTGAAGTTGGTTGCATTCCTATATTCTGTGATAACACTAGTGCTATAAGTATGACAAAGAACCCTGTTCATCATAAAAGGACTAAGCAGATAGATGTTAGACACCACTTCTTGATAGATAACTATGAGAAAGGATTGATCTCCATAGAATTTTTTGCTACTGATAAACAAATTGCTGACATCTTCACTAAAGCACTGAGTAGAGAAAACTTTGAGAGGAACGGGTTGGAATTAGGGATGATTAAGATCACCTAATAGGTCCAGCTCAGAATGCACAATGAAAAAAAAACTGAAAAATGAAAAAAAAATATATTTTTTGGCTAGGAATTCTAAACATGTGTAAATATCTAGATTAATTCTTACTCAGCTTCATACTTTAATTAGTATACTCCTGTGACATGTGTTAATATGACTCACTGATCTCTTACAAAATTTTCTCTATTATGGCATTTGAAGCATGTTCAAGAGAGTTCTAAATGAAGAACATGGTTCATCAGTATGGGTTCATATGAAAGCTCAGGTATGTTTTCTGTACTCTGCACAATTAGAAAGGTTAATAATTCAATCATGAGAAGAAGTCCTATACTTGTCAAATTCCTAGAAAATTCTATCCGTTAGCATTGAACCAGTTCCTTCCATCTAGAACTCTAAACCGTAATTTTTGCCTAATATCTAGGGAAGCCAAATAGATCATTCAAAATCTGGAATTTCAGGTTGATTAGACTCCTATTTGACCACTGCAAAAGGTTGTCGTTACTTATTAAATGTGTAATCCCCTTTAAATACACATCAATTCTCCAGTCTTCATCATAACCGTCAAAAATTCGTTGTCATCTTCACTTACCCTCTTCTCCAAAATTCCCAAATTTTCTCAAAGAATCAACGATCATGTCTAACTCACAAGAAAATCCTGGAACTCCTCCACCACCATCTCCCTCAAATTCATCCTCAACCAGTCCATCCAATGAATCTCCAGAACCTAGACTACGAAGGGTAAAAATGCTTGCTAGAAAGACTGTGGCATCTGGTGCACTGAGGAAGGCTTTAAATGAAAGGTTGAAAGCAAGCCAAGTGAAAGCAAGCAAAGCTCAAAAATCTGACTCCAGCTCTGAGTCTGAATCCTATCAATCTGCTACTGAGGGGGAAGGACATGTGTCTTCTGACTCTGAAAAGACTCAAGAATCATCTTCCAAGGTAAGTTCACCTGTAATTGAAAATTTAGAGACTAGTTTTGTTCTGGTTGGACCCATTAGGGATGTTGAGTTGCCTGAGATACGTAGGAGTGGAGGTAAAAAGAAGTTAGAAAAAGAAAAAGAGAGAGAGGGTGCATGTGGTGAAGAGAGGGGAACTGGGAATAGTGCAGTACCTGCTATTTGTGGGGTTGAACATGAAAGGGTAGAAGCGAATGGCCTGAAGTCAGGGGGAAGTGGTTCTGGGGAAGCTGCTGAGGGGTTGGTTCATCTGAGCAAACAGAGAGATGAACCTGTTTCATCTACTGAAGAGACCCTGGCTGATCTACTGAAAAAGGTTGGGGCAAGCTATGACCCAAAGAAACGCAGAACTCCCACAACAAAAGCCCCAAATGTTCCCAAGCCTTCCAAGAAAAGAAAAGCTTCATCCCCAACACCTACTGCCTCTTCAGTTCCTAGGGCTAGAGCCACAAGAAGCAGGATAAAACAAAGTAAAGCTGATCTACAAAAAGCCTTAGAAGAAAGTAAGAAAAAGAAAATGGATAAGGGAAAGGGAAAGATTGCAGAATCCTCAGAGGCTGTTGAGGAAGAGGAGATCGAACTGGTCCATCAAGAAAGGGGTATAACAGTGGAGGTTCCTACACCCAAGCCTAAAAAGCCCAAGACTTCCTCCAAGAAGTCTTCCTCTATGTCTGAGGCTGTTGAACTTTCACTAGCCAAGAGGACAAGATTTGCAGTGAAAAACAAACAATCAAGAATTTCTGATGATGAAGACTGGAGTGGAGAAGAAGAAGAACATGATTCTGAGAAGGAACAGGACAAGTTTGCCATGTTTGGCAGAAGGAATATTTTGAGGGGAAGACTGTTGAAAGACCTGGTGCAACCAGGAATGATTAGGTTGGTGGATGCTTTAGCAGCTTAGGGGTGGAAGGACATGGTCCTTCAGATGGATGGTAGGCTTGCCAGGAATGAGCCGATTGAATTTATGGCAAATGATGTGGTTAAGGATGGCATAGTTAGAAGCCTAGTGAAAGGAGTTCAAGTGCAGTTTGATGCACAGAAACTGGGAGAGATTCTTGACATACCCTCTGAAGGGTTTGATGACTACACAAGGTAAAGGTGGCCTTGCCTGGACTCCCTCCCTACTGCCCTTGAAATCACCAAGAGGTTTTGTGATTCAGAAGAAGTGAATGAAGCCCGGGCTGTGCAGAAGAGTGAAATAAGGCCTAAGCACAAGGTTGTGTTTGAATTTGTCAACAAGTGCTTATTGCCTAGACAGGAGAGAAGGCACACTGCCAACTACATGGATCTGGTCCTTATGGAGCGCCTGGAGAGAGGAAAGCAAATCAATTGGCCTGCTTTCATTGTCAAGCTGCTAGACAGGGTCATAAATGGATCCAAGGCTCATGCTACTCCTTATGGCTTTATTCTAACCACAGTTCTGGACAGGCTGAATGTGCCTCTGAAGAAATGGGAAATGGCCTCAAGCAAGGAACACTTTGGCATCAATACTCTGCTTGCTTGTGACTATCCAGTCACTGCCATCCCAAATGAACCTGGTTCATCCCAGAGGACACCCATCAACAGCAAGGTTAGGAGTCTGGTTCAGGAATGTGTAGCCAAGGATGCTGAAATAGAAAGGCTCAAGGCACGTGTGGCTGAAGTAGAAGATGAGAGGGATGGTCTCAGATCTGAGCTTGCCAAAGAAAAGGAGAAGAATGATGGAATTCTTCAGAACATGTTGAATCTTCTCCAAACCCAACCCTCTAGTTCCTCCAAGCCTTAGGACTCCTAGATCCTGTCTCCTGCATTTGTTCCTTACCCCAGTGACCCAGATTAGGGATTTTTCTATCTTTCTATTTTTTGCTCATGGTTGGAATGTTTTACTTTCTTTTTGTGGATTGTAGGTGGCAACATATCTCTATCAATGATAACTACTGTTTTGCTCTTGTTCAATGATTAATCTGTCCTTGATAGTTTAAATATATTTGTTTGATTACTGATGATTGCACCATGATTGCACTTGTATTTGCCCCAGTGGCCATGAGTACTTATTAAAATCTGGTAATCACACTTTGTATGCAACTTTTCGATGATGCCAAAAGGGGGAAGAGTCATTGTGACATTCTTTACACATTCTGAAATAAGTGATGTTTATAACCTAATTAACCTGGTCCTTGATGATAAGTGAATTTTCTAAGTTTAGTATTGATGATTAAGCTAAGTTCTTACAGGTTCCAAATCAGTAAAAAGCACAGAATTTGTCATCATCAAAAAGGGAGAATTTGTTGGCCCAAGAACAGGTGCAATTTTGAAGAATGACAAAAGAACTCAGTCATGAACCAGGTCCATCTTGTGAAGCACAGTCATGATCAACCTATACATGTGAGATGCGCGTGAAGGAGATAAGTCCTACTGATAAAGCAGCAATATCTCCTGATCTGATCGAAAAGGTTGTATATTAGATAAGGAGAGAAAGTCTCCTTATATGAAGAGAACACAATCCAGGATAAAGATAGTGTTAGAGTTTGATATCATCATAAACTCTTCTGCGATAGAAGAGCAGCAATTGAGTCCCAATCAAACTCTGATTACTAACCTATTAAATAAATAGTGATTGTTCTCTTTTATAGGATTGCGCAAACGCAGAAGTTAAACTAAATTGAGAGCAAAAGAGCAAGGCGATTTTGCAAGCAATTTATGTGAGATTTGAGTGTGCACTCCTGAAGCTACTTGAACGAGATAGAAGAATCAGTTCCATTGTGTCTTTCTTTTATTCTAGTTCAATTGTAGTAGGTGGTTTAAAGTTGTACCTTTCAGCTTTCAAAGAAGCAATTGTATTAGGTACTCAGAGTATTCAAGTTAGAGTTAACTTGAAGTTGTCGCAACAGTTGAGGCTGTGTGCCACAACGGGATTAGAGTTAATCCTTAGGTTTACAAGAGTTTTGTAAATGTTGTTTTGCCTCATTGATTTTAGTGGAAGTTTGGGAAAATCCTACTGAGTAGTAGGTCGTGGTTTTTTCACCTTTTGAGCCAGGTGCTTTCCACGTAAAAATCTCTGTGTTCTTTACTTTCAGTATTTACTATTCCGCAAACAGTAGTAGTAAGAACACCTAGAAGAACCAGGTTCTTCTATAGAGTAGTTAAGCGAAAATTGGGTACCACACAAATCACCCCCTCCCCCCTCTTGTGTGGCATTGACGCTTAAAACATCAGGAAGGTTATTGAAAGTGGATGCTTGCACTTCATCATCCTTGAGAGGGAGATATACAAGACTTTGTATTGAATTACCTATGGAAAAACCTGTAAAAAAATTTATCCTTATCGGAAAACATAGGCAACTCATTCATTATGAGGCGGACTCGTTCCTTTGCAAAGTATGTGGGCGATTAGGTCACACAGTCACCTCATGCACTATTGGTAAGTTATCTACACCTATCACTACTACACAAAACCAACCCTGCTCAAGCCAGATTCCATCACCTGGAGGTCAGGATGTGTGGCAAACATTGCCTTTCCCTCGAGGCAGGAAGCTCCCAAACAAATCTATTAAAGAGGATACGAGGAAACATGAACCATGTATTAATGCTAGGATATACAATGCATCATCAGGTAAGTCCACCCTCACTCAAAAACAAATATATGTTCTTAAAGCTCAATCAAATCAACCTAGTAATATATATGTTTTAGATCAACCTCCCAACTTGTCATTAACTCATGCTGACAATTATACCATAGATACTCAAAATTGTTTCTCCAATATTAACATGGATCCCCAACAAGCTGTTTTACATAATATCACCTACAACAATATCGAAATCAACCATGACAACAAGCAGTTGAACCGGGTTCTTAGGATAAAAAACGACAAGACCAAATTAGGAGGGATTTCCCTAAATAACACTACCAACCAATCAAAAAACCCCAAAAATATAGCTAATGACCCTCTTTGCTCATCCATAATAAACCACCCCTTGCATGCGGACGCACACCCGTCCAACCAAAACCCTCCCCAATTACAAATGGCCAATGACCATTTACACGTGCCTAACAAAATCCATGCAAAATCCCCTATTAAATCTAACACGCAAAACCTCTCTATCGACATGCAAGTAGAACTAATCATTTCCCCTAGCAATCTTCAGGAGCCAATATATCCCAAACCCTCTACTTCTCAACATGCCAAGAATTACTCTAAATCACCGGAGGAGATTTCGCCTAGTCCAACTTCTGAGAAATCAGCGACCATAAAATATGGAAAATCTTCCTCCCTTCCCAAATCAAATACCACATCCTCCCATAATCTATGCATAACCTCCACTCCCACAAGATCACCACCCAACATAGCTGATAGAATTAGGGTTAATGGGGAGGGGGGTCTCTCTTCAAGTCAACATCAATGGTCAAGAGAGTCTAATCTTGATTCAAAATCCACAATTCCTTGCCCAACTAGTGTCCAAGGGTCTTCATCTTGCGATGAACAATTATATGAATCACATCTGGGCAAACAACATAGTTCAACCTTTAGCTCCAGGGATGAACATCAACCTGGTCCAGGCCATGCGTGCCCAATGGAACCTCCCTCAACCTTTCAACCAGAATCCTTACCTACCCCGGGGTTTAGATCTTTCATTTTTCCCTCCACAAGAGCTAACTGCTCTCAATCTTGTCCTGATGAATTGGGACATTCCACTAGTGGACATGCAACCTCAGATGCCTGTGCATCCTCAAATGCCAGTCAACCAAGAACCACTGAACCAACAAGCACCCCACTCAGATATTCCACAAGGTTTGGGAAATCCAGCATGGGAGGGTCTAAAGGGCGAAATGGATCTAATAGGGGAATCAATGGAGGAATCATCAAACCTAGACGAAGTAAAAGTATTTCTATTCCAGAAAAGGCGGGAGAAGAGGCTTATTCTAGCCTGTCCAAGTTCGTTATTCAAATGCACGATGGACATGAGACCTCCTCAGGATCCCACTGTAGGGAACCTGGCAATGATACCGGTTCCCTCACTAAGGAGGAACCCAGTTTTCCCTTAGGGAAGTCAGCTGAATGGTCCCCATCCTCCTCCCGTACCAATGAATCGTGCTAAAAACTTCATAATTTGGAACATAAGAGGGGGTAATAATGATGAGTTTAGAAGAAACTTTCGTGACTTAATTGAAACTCATCACCCTTGCATGGTGACCTTATTGGAGACAAGAATGACAAACCATGGTAATCTCATGTATGACTTTAGGTTCACTGATATGGTAGAAGTTCCTTCTGAGGGCCAAGCAGGTGGCATGGCAGTCCTCTGGGACACAAACATGGTGCATGTTAACAACTTTGTCAAAAGAAACAGTGAAATCCACGCTCTCATTGAGGTACCTCATATTCGTCACACTTGGCTCTTTTCTTCAATTTATGCTAGGCATAATTGTTGTCATAAAAGGAAAAGATAATTGAAAGAAATAATCTGATGGAAAATAGAGTACAATAAAAGGAAAAGATGATTAAAAGAAATAATAAAATACTCAGATCCATATTATCTATGTTTAAAGTTTTTACGCGCCTCTTAATAAAGATGCTCATTAGCCTTAATTAAAGAAAAAATGTGGTAAATAATTTTTTTTTAAATTATAGATATTTTAAAAACAAATTTAATAGTAAAAGTTAAAGTATTAAAGCTTAGTTAATTGAGAGTAGAGGAAGTATTAAACCGTTGCTGTTGCTGAACCGCCCGATTTTTCTATTGGGAAAGGACCTTTAATTGCTTCAAAAAGATAAACTAATTAACGGTTAGATTTTTGTCGCGGAAAAGTTATGTTAAAATGTTACACGAATGGGAATTTTCGATTTGTAATGGAAAAAAAAAATGCAACATAAAAACTTTAGTCTAATTTGTAATCTCTCACTTACAATTTAATTCTCTCGTTTTCATTATTATAACCACCAAAGTCCAAAATGATCCCTTCAATATTTCTCTAGCATTTCTTGTTTTGCCTTTGTTTCCCTCTAAGCCTCAATTTATGAGTCGTGGCTCTCCACTTCAAAATTTGTGTCTGATAAGTTGAGGGAAACTTGTTTGCAATTCCTTCTGATTATTGCTATCTTCTACTTGATACATTTGTCTTTACTAAACTAGCCAACCAATATACTAAAAATTTAATTTAATATTAAAGAAAAATAAATGTTGAGCCTAATTCACCTCAAAAGTTAAGTCAAATTATGAGGATTGCTCAAAACTATATAAGAAGATAACAATCGTGTACACTTGGCAATATAAGACTCTAACATCTCACATGCTTAGGGTTCAACATTTGAAGCGTGGATAACGTGATGTGTAGCTCCAACATTGGAAAACATGGATGGTTGTGGCCCTAATACCTTATTAAAAAAATATGAAACTTAGGTCTAACTCCACTGACGTCGAGCTGTGATGATTGTCCAAAGTTTGTATAAGTAGACAACGGCTCATACACTTGGAACAATATGGCAGACTCTAACACTTGAGCTTATTTCTATCTTAATTGTTGACATTTCTCATGGAAAAAAGATTGGGGAGGAGGGTGGTGGTGTCACGACCCTAGTTCATCAATTGTAAACACGTCATGACGGTACTTAGTCTTCACGACTAGGTAAGCCTAACACATTGCGGAAGTAACAACATATGCGAAATTTACATTCGAAGCTAAATAACATGAGTAATGTATACAGTTGCCGCCTGGCACATACACTTTAATACAAAATACTGAAATAACCTCCAAGACCCGGAAACTCACGGGCAACACAGGCTATAAGAAATCTTACACTGCTCTAGTCACCAGAATAGTCTAATACAAAGAGTGATCGAAATAACATCTAACAACTATGGATAAAATGAGAAGGAGACTTTGCGGATCTGCGGACATAGCAGATGTATACCTCAAGTCCCCAATACGCTCCCTGACAGCTACTGGTGGTACGCCTGCTCAGAAACACCTGGATCTGCACATGAAAAACATGCGCAGAAGAGGCATGAGTACACCACAGCGGTACTCGGTAAGTGCCAAGCCTAACCTCGGTTGTGTAGTGACGAGGAAAAGGTCAGGGCCCTACTGAGACAGAAACAATAAAATAGCGAGATATTAACAGTATCGAAATCTGAAGAAAACTAATGAACACAGCGATGTGATAAACAGATCAATGAAATATAGAACTGCAAGACAAAACAGGAACACAGAGTAAATACAGCAAAATTACAAGAATACCGACGGGGGTCTCCCAGGATACCATCCTGTAGCCCTTTTTTCAATTGTCCAATGGAACTTTCGGGATACCGTCCCGTAGTCCAAATCTCATATCGATATCAAAAGATCTCCCGGGATACCGTCCCGTAATCCAATCATCAGTGTGCAGGGGGATCTCCCGGGATACCATCCCGTAGTCCCAAAATAAAAGTGCAGGAGAATCTTCCGGGATACCGTCCCGTAGTCCCAAAATAAAAGTACAGGTGGATCTCCCGGGAATCAAACCCGTAGTCCCAAAGTAAACAATCAAGGGGGAACTCCCGGAATCCGCATCCGTAGTCCCAATATAAATGCGCAACCAACATCAACGAATTATTCAGAAATTTAAGTACAACAATACAAGGCATCAAATAATACTGGCCTAACATGCTCCACGTAATCACAGTTAAGACAATTTAAACAAATAGGCAGCTTGGATCAATTAAACATGCTCTTCTACGCTAGCACAGGCTATAAAAGCAAGTAAAGTAAGGCAAATATGAAAGAGAATCCAAATCAAGTATTTAAGTAAAAATCCGGGTTTCAACAATTTGCTCAAGTACGCGCTCGTCACCTCACGTACAAGGCATTCAATTACCAATTATCACATCCTAAGGGACGAAGTCCCCCACACAAGGTTAGACAAGCCACTTACCTCGAACCGGTGCGAAGTCAACTAGGGAACGATGCCCTTGCCACGAGTATCCGACTCCAAATGGCCCAAATCTATTCAATTAAATTACAAATCGTAAATAATATTGCAAACAACTGATTCCACTATTGAAATTAAAGCTAAGGCGCGAAAATAGGTGAAATGACCAAAACGCCCCTCAGGCCAACGTCTCGGAACCGAATAATTTTCACATTTTTCAGAAACCTCGTACTCTCACGAGTCTAACCATATAAAAATCTCAGAAATCGGAGGTCGAATGCTCCCTCAAAACCCGATAGTTTAGTCAATGAACTTTCCCCCAAATTCTTCCATTTTTGCTCCTTAATTCGAATTTAAAAGGTGGATTTAACTACTAAATGATAGAATAATTAGAAAGGATCATAGAAATGTTACCCAATAATCTCCTCTCCAAAATCCTCTCAGAATCGCCCTTGCCCGAGCTCAAAATTGATTTTCAAACTTATGAAATTAAACCCTCGAAATTTCCTATTTCTGCCCAGACATTTCCGCTTCTGCGGACAAGGGACCGCTTCTGCGGTCCCGCTTCTGCGGTCCCGCTTAAGCGGCAAAATAACCGCTTCTACGGTTTCTCATTAAAGGGGAAATTCCGCTTTTGCGGACACATGACCGCTCCAGCGGTTCCGCTTCTGCGGAAAGATGACCGCTTCTGCGGTCTCTGAGGGGAAGCCAAAAATCGCTTCTGCGATAAGGAAGCCGCTTCTGCGGCTCCGCTTCTGCGGTTCCCAAACCGCAGAAGCGAAAATACCAGAAGGGAAACATACCAGCTGCAACAACTTAGAAAATTTCCCCGTTAACCACCCGAAATCATCCCGAGGCCCCCGGGGCCTCAACCAAAAGCACTAATACCACCTAATACCTTATTCAAACTTGCACCAATCCTCAAAACACCTCAAACAACACCGGAAACCCGATTAAATCAAGGATTCAAGCCTAAGAACTTCAAATTCTAACCAAATACGCTTTCGATCAAAAACCTAACCAAACCTCGTCCGAATGACATGAAATTTTGCACACACATCCCAAATGACATGACGGAGCTACAGCAACTTCCGAAATTCAAATCCAACCCTTGGATCAAAAACTCGCTATCGGACCGGAAACTTCAAAAATCCAAACTTCGGCATTTCAAGCCTAAATGAGCTACGGACCTCCAAATAACATTCCGAACACGCTCCCAACCCCGAAATTACCTAAGGGAGCTAACGAAACCATCGGATTTCCATTCCGAGGTCGTCTTCACACTGTTCCGAATACGGACCATTTTTCAACTCTTAAACTCTCATTTAGGGACTAAGTGTCCCAAAACACTCCGAATCCTAATACCGAACGTCCCGGCAAACCAAAATAGCAGAAATGAACTTAGGAAAAGCAGTTAATGGGGAATCGGGGCGTAAATTCCAAAAATGACCGGCCGGGTCGTTACAGGTGGTAAATAGGGGGTATTTAAAAAGAGGGTGTGTGTGAATAATGGGGTGTGAAAAATAAGATTAGGGGTGGTATTATTAAAATGCCACGTGGATTAAATAAATGGAAAAAATAAATTTCTAGAAAATTAATCCATTAGCGGGGAAGGGTAAGGATGAACCTTTTTGGTCACGGCAGGGAGAATAATGCTACCAACTTTAAACGAAGGGTATGTTATAAAACAATAAAAGTAGAAGAACAATATTGCAGAGAAAGAGAGAGGGAATTCTTATTGAATTTTGGGATGAATTACAATGGAATAGAACCCTCTATTTATAGGGAGAGGTTGACTTGGCCACCAAGTAATAAACCCTAGAATCTCTCTAAATATGGACATTCACCATAAATAGAATTCTATTTATAACACTCCCCCTGAATGTCTATTCAACAGATAATGTGCCTCGTTAAAACCTTAACTAAAAGAAAACCCAATGGAAAAAAATTCTAGAAAAGGAAAAAGAGTACACATGTTTAGAAATGCGCCTATTGGTTGCCTCGTTAAAAATCTTGTAAGGGAAAAAGAGTGCAACGCGCATTAACTCCCCCTGATGAGAGCATCAATTCACATCCTTGAGCCTTCGCATCCCGATCTTGTACACTAGCTTCTTGAAGGTTAACGTTGGTAGAGATTTTGTGAACAAACCAGCCATATTATCACTTGAACAAATCTGTTGCACACTGATATCACCATTCTTTTGAAGATCATGTGTGAAAAATAACTTTGGTGAAATGTGCTTTGTCCTATCTCCTTTTATGAATCCTCCTTTCAATTGAGCTATGCATGCTGCATTATCTTCATACAAAATTGTGGGTAACTTATCACATTTCACACCATATGTGTCTCGAATAAGATGTATTATAGACCTCAACCACACACATTCTCGACTTGCTTCATGAATAGCAATTATCTCAGCATGATTAGATGAAGTAGCCACAATTGATTGCTTAGTCGATCGCCAAGATATGGCAGTGCCTCCACAGTTAAACACATAACCTGTTTGAGACCGAGCCTTGTGTGGGTCAGATAAATACCCAGCATCAGCATAACCAACTCGGGACTGCAATTGTTGCCATAAAATAAGCCCATATCGGTAGTCCCTTTTAGATACCGCAATATGTGTTTGATCCCATTCCAATGTCTCCTTGTGGGAGCAGAGCTATATCTTGCTAAGACATTAACTGAAAAAGTTATGTCAGGCCTTGTAGTATTGGCAAGATACATTAATGCACCAATTGCACTAAGATATGGTACTTCAGGACCAAGTAGCTCTTCATTCTCTTCTTGAGGTCGGAATGGATCCTTATTCACATCAAGTGATCGAACAATCATCGGAGTACTTAATGGATGGGCTCCATCCATGTAAAACCGTTTCAGTACCTTTTCTATGTAGGTAGATTGATGAACAAAAATTCTGTTTGCCAAATGTTCAATTTGCAAACCAAGACATAATTTTGTCTTTCCGAGATCTTTCATCTCGAATTCCTTCTTTAAATAATCAATTGCCTTTTGGAGTTCTATAGGAGTTCCAATAAGGTTTATGTCATCAACATATACGGCAAGTACAACAAATTCCGATGTTGTTTTCTTTATAAAAATACATGGGCAAATGGCATCATATATATAGCCTTCCTTTAATAAATACTCACTAAGACGATTATACCACATTCGTCCTGATTGCTTTAGACCATACAAAGATCTTTGCAATTTGATTGAAAACATTTCCCGGGACTTTGAATTATGTGCGTTTGGCATTTTAAATCCATCGGGAATTTTCATGTATATCTCATTATCAAGTGAGCCATAAAGGTAGGCGGTAACCACATCCATTAAATGCATGTCAAGCTTTTCATGGACAGCAAAACTAATGAGATAACGGAACGTTATAGCATCCATAACGGGTGAATATGTCTCTTCATAATCGACACCAGGCCTTTGTGAAAATCCTTGTGCAACAAGGCGTGCCTTATATCTTTGTACCTCGTTTTTCTCATTTCTCTTGCGTACAAAGACCCATTTATAGCCAACAGGCTTAACACCATTAGGTGTTTGGACTACAGGCCCAAAAACTTCACGTTTCGCAAGTGAGTTCAACTATGATTGGATTGCTTCTTGCCATTTTGGCCAATCACGTCTTTGTCGACATTCTCCAACAGACTGAGGTTCAAGATCCTCACTTTCTTGCATAATGCTAGATGCAACATTATATGCAAAGACATAATCCACCACTATATTCACTCGATTCAAATTTGTCTCAATATCGATTGGATTTATTGATAGTTCCTTATTTTCTTGAATCTCGGGCTCAGTGGATTCCTCATGAATCTCAGAATTTATTAAATTGTGGATTTCTTCATGAGATTCTTTCGTAGTGTCATTTTGATCATTTGTTTTCCTTTTTCTAGGATTTCGATCTTTGGAACCTAATGGTCTGCCACGTTTAAGGCGTGCTTTTGACTCATTAGCTATGACACTAGAAGATTGTCCAATAGGGACATCAATACAGATTGGAACATTCTCCGCAGGGATATGTGATTTTGTTATCCTTTTCATATCCGTAAATGCATCTGGTATTTGATTTGCTATTCTCTGCAAATGAATAATCTTTTGCACCTCTTTTTCACAAATAGAGACACGTGGATCAAGATGAGATAATGATGGATTTTTCCACAAAATTTCCCGTTTGGTTTCACCAACTTCTCCCCCTAATTTTGGGAAGAGTGTCTCATCGAATCGACAGTCTGCAAATCGTGCAGTAAACAAATCCCCCATCAATGTTTCGAGGTAGCGAATAATGGAGGGCGATTCAAAACCAACATATATTCCTAACCTTCTTTGCGGACCCATTTTGGTGCGATATGGTGGTGCTACAGGCACATATACCGCGCATCCAAAAATTCTTAAATGGGATATATTAGGTTCATGACCCAAAACTAATTGCAACGGGGAATATTTATGATAATTTGTCGGTCTGAGACGAACTAGCATTGCTGCATGCAAAATGGCGTGACCCTAAATAGAAGTGGGTAACCTCGTTTTCATGAGTAACGGTCTTGCTATCAATTGCAGACATTTAATTAAAGACTCTGCAAGGCCATTTTGAGTGTGAACATGAGCTACAGGATGTTCCACTTTTACCCCAATTGACAAGCAATAATCATTAAATGCTTGGGATGAAAACTCAGCAGCATTATCAAGTCTAATAGACTTAATTGGATTATCGGGGAATTGCGCCCGTAATAGAATTGTTTGTGCCATTAATTTTGCAAACGCGAGGTTGCGTGATGACAATAGGCACACATGAGACCATCTAGAAGATGCGTCTATTAAGACCATAAAGTATCTAAACGACCCACTAGGTGGGTGAATAGGTCCACAAATATCCCCTTGTATACGTTCCAAAAACGCAGGAGACTCAATTCTAACCTTTGTTGGTGATGGTCTAATAATTAACTTGCCTTGATAACAAGAAGTGCATGAAAATTCATTATTTAGAAGAATCTTTAAATTCTTTAATGGGTGCCCATTTGAGTTTTCTATAATCCGTCTCATCATAATTGATCCAGGATGTCCCAATCGATCATGCCAAAGTACAAAAGTATTGGAATCAATAACCTTTTGGTTTACAATAGAATGTGCCTCAATTGCACTAATTCTTGTCCAATACAGGCCACAAGATAAAGATGGGAACTTCTCAATAGCCCTTTTCTGGCCAGAGACATTTTTTGTAATGATGAGATATTCAAGATTATTCTCATCTATTGTCTCGATATGATATCTATTTCTGCGGATATCTTTAAAACTCAACCAGTTCCTCTTGGACTTGGAGGAGAACATTGCATTCTCTATAATAAGTATTGTTCCCTTAGGCAGAGTTATAGTAGCTCTTCCAGAGCCTTCAATTAATTTACTACTACCAGAAATTGTAGTAACATCTGCCTTACACATACTTAAATGAGAGAAATATTTCTTCTCTTTGAATATTGTATGTGTTGTACATGAATCAACTAAACAAATATTTGATCCAAGTTTGCTTTGTGGAATATCCATATTTGCAAAATGAATATAGAACGGATATATAATTGAACGAGCACTGTTGTAGCCTTGCTCATTCCGTAATGATTGCGTCTTTTGAAACCAATTCCATTTGAACTTTGTCCTACTAACGTGATAATGTTCTCATTCTTTAGTTTTTCATAAAAGTAACATGATTCTGAAAAAATGAGAAGTTAACAGGATTTGACACTACTGGACAAAATAATTAACTTTGCAAATTTTGACCGGTAATATTCACAAAGAAGACGATACTCAATTCAGCGGAAACAGTAATATTTTACTTTGAACCATGTACTGGAAATAATATTACCATATTTAATTAAAACGAACTAATACTATTCCATAAAATAAATAGTACTTATTGGTACTAATGACTACTACTCATGTAAACTACGATAATTACATAAAATTTATTCACTAACTATTATGAATAGGCAAAAATAAAAATTAAACTACTCAATCATCTTTAACCACGGATCCATCACCGATCAAGTGGTCTATTTTTCCATCAGGGCGCTCAAAGAAGTCTGCCACATCCAAGTGGGTGATGTCAAAATCATTGTCAGAGACAAAATTGGCTTCAGGGCCTTTATTCTTTAGAGATACTTGATAAAGCTCAACCAAATGTCTTGGTATACGACAAATATTTGCCCAATGCCCTTTTCCACACGTAGCATAATGGGAATACACCTCATCCACTTTAGGCAATGGTGTAGACCCAGTGGGTCGATTTTCGTGATTTCTCATGAGCAAGTCATTGTTTCGCTCAGCCACAAGGAGAAGAGAAATCAGCTCAGAGTACTTCTTGAAACCTTTCTCTTTGTACTGCTGTTGCAAGACCATATTGGAGGCATGAAACATTGTGAACGTTTTTCAAGCATATCATAATCAGTGATAGTGTCTCCACAGAGTTTCAATTTAGAAGTAATTCTGAACATCGCAGAATTATATTCAGAAACAGACTTAAAGTCTTTGAGCCTCAGATGAGCCCAATCATATCGTGCTTGTGGAAGAGTGACCAACTTTAAGTTGTCATATCTTTCTTTTAAGCCATTCAACAAAATAAGTGGATCTTTGACTGTGAGATATTTAATTTTTAACCCTTCATCAAGGTGATGGCGCAAGAAAATCAAGGCCTTAGCACAGTCTTGGGTGGATGCTTTATATCTGTCTTTAATGGCGTCTCCAAGACCCATGGCATCTAAATGGATTTCAGCATCCAACACCCATGTCATATAGTTCTTGCCCGAAATTTCAAGGGCAACGAACTTTCTTTTCATAATGTCAGTCATAATTAAAAAGAGGAGAAAAATTACCTTAATCTTCTCAAAGAGCTTCTTGAGACGGTAGAGTCTCGTGCTGATAACGTGTTATAAAACAATAAAAGTAGAAGAACAATATTGCAGAGAAAGAGGGTATAATTATTCACCATAAATAGAATCTCTCTAAATATGGACATTCACCATAAATAGAATTCTATTTATAACAGGGTATAATTATTCTATTAAATATAGTAGAAGGGTTGTTTGGCCCTTTTCCGATTTATCAATCAAGGAAGATGGTATAATGTAAAAGTTGATGCTAAAGTGCCTATTAATATAGCGCAAATTGTGATGAATACTGATATTGTCACGACCCAATTTCCATACCCGATCGTGATGACGCCTCTCGTGAAGACAAGGCCAGCCAACTAACCCAATCCGTTTCTTTAACAATTATTAAACATAAATGTATAGATAAATATAGCTTAACGACAATAGTAACCAGTATGTACAACCCAACACAACCCGACCGGGGTGTCACAAGTCACGAGCATCTAAAGAAACCTGAACACAACTACAGGGCCAATAATAATATATAAGGAAAAATCCTAGAAATCAAAAGACAACATCCGGTGCCGCGAACGCTGGCGGCCACCTTGCTCAGCTACAATAGCCCTACCTTCAATCAGCTAATAACCCGCTACCGGGTGAACAATACCTGCAACTGCACGCGAGGTGCAGGGAGTAAAGTGAGTACTTCCAACTCAGTGGTAATAAGAGTAAATAACAACTGAGCGGTAAGAAATCACGTAAAAGTACTCCATCATGCTATATAAGACAGTGCAAATCTTTGAAAAAACAGTAAAACCGTAAAAATCCTTTAGAAAATATCTGACTCAGTTTAAAACCTCTTTTGAAAACATCTTTTTCTCAACAGTCAAGCAAATGAATGCATAATCAGATAGTGCAAGTCCGCACATAAGTCAGCCCCTCGGCACAGCACTCCACAAACAGTTAATACCAGGGCGTCTGGTAACAGTACAAGAAATAGCATGGATGCCAATGATATGAGAGTGCTAAATGTCATGACACGTAGTACAATCAGGAAACAATGACTTAAAGCTCCCCGTTAGCCATCCGAAATCATCCCGAGGCCCCCCGGGACCTCAACCAAAAGTACCAACATGACTTAAAACATTATCCAAACTTATTCCAATCATCAAAACACATCAAACAACACTAAAATTATCGATTCTCATCAGATTCAAGCCTAAGTTCTTTAAAAACTTCCGAAACTCGCATTCGATCAAAAACCCAACCAAGCGACGTCCGACTGACCTGAAAATTTGCAGACATATCCAAAATCACCTAACGAAGCTACTGCAACTCTCGGAATTCCATTCCGACCCTCGGATCAAAATCTCACATATCAACCGGATTTCGCCAAAATGCTAACTTCGCCAATTCAAGCCTAATTCTACATCGGACCTCCAAAACCAATTCAGATCACGCTCCCAAGTCACAAATCATCCCTCGAAGCTAACCGGATCATCGGAAATCACATCCGAACCTTCGAACTCATAAGTCAACGTCCGGTTGACTTTTCCAATTTAAGCCTTCCTTAAAGAGACTAAGTGTCTCATTTCCTATCCAAACCAATTCAATTCAACTCTAACTCACTCGTTGCTGATAATGAAACATGAAGAAGCAATAAATGAGGAAAACAGGGTGGTAATATCTGATACGATGGGTCGGGTCATTACAGATATTATAAGAAAGGATGAAAATATTCATGGCTAGGGATACTAGCCAAAATAATCCTTACTAGCTTATATCCAAAGTAGATTCAATCTTTTCTCACCAATGAATACTAACTTACAAGCTTAAGGTCTGACCCAACTATGGCCTATCCGATTGCAGGTATTAATGTAAAAATTTTGATTCCACAATAGATAAATACTTCAAACACTCAAAAGCTAAGTTACAAATGAAAAAAATCATTAACAGTTTCTGACATAGGCGGAAAAAAATGCATAGAAAGTTCATGAAACTTCCTACTTCAGCAAAAAAAGAATAAAGGCAAAATTCAAGAGTACAAACAGATGGGAAGTTAAAACCTTTGAAGTGGTACATCTTCATTAATCATTACATTGCACCTCTGACTCGTCTTCTTTATACCTTCTTATAAGCGCTTACGCCTCTTCAAGTTACACATAAAACAAGATAAAATTCCTGTTTATCTTTGTTAAAAAGAAGAGAAAAAGAAAAGCATCTAGCTTTGCGACAAAGTGCAATTTCGAAAAATTGAGATGACGAAAAAGAAAAGAACAATTTGAGGAAAATTAAACTAGAAATTTGTGAAATTGAAATCAAGAAAGAAATTAAATAAAATAATTATTGGATAAAACCAAAAAAAAGGAAGAAAAGAAACAAACAGCACTAGGAGATGCGGCAGCATGCGAATTGATGGCAGTGGTGGGAAGAGCCAAATTTGGTCCACTGTTGAGGCCAATGGTACCGACCGACGACTTGATGGCAGCTCTGGGAGGAGCCAAATTTGGCCACTGTTGAGGGCAATTGTAACGACCCGATCAGTCGTTTTGAGTTCTAGCGCGTCGTTCGGCAGTTTGAGGCCATGTGTAGCTTCACTTCAGGCATTATGACTTGCACGCATGGTCAGAATTGAATTTCGGGAAGTTCGGAGTTGATTTGGAAAGAAAATTCTCATTTCGGAAGCTTTAAGTTGAAAGAATTGACTAAGGTTTGATTTTTAAGTAAACGACCTCGGAATCGGGATTTGAAGGTTTCAACAGGTTCGTATGATGATTTTGGACTTGGGCGTATGTCCGGATCGGGTTTTGGATGACCCGTGAGCGTTTCGACGCCTATTGTGGAAGTTGGAATTTTGGAAGAATTTCATAAATTTGAGTTGCAGTGCCTTTCAATGTTATCGATGTCCGTTCGGGATTTCGAGTCCGGGAATAGCTCCGTATGGTGATTCTGGTATTGGGAGCGCGTGTAGAAGTGGATTCGGAGGTCCGTAAGTCATTTTGGGGTCATTTGGCGAAAGTTAGAAATTTGAAGGTTTTTGAGAAGTTTGACCGAAAGTGTACTTTTTGATATCGGGGTCGGATTCCAATTCCGGAAGTTGGAGTAGGTCAGTAATGTCGAATGTGACTTGTGTACAAAATTTCAGGTCAATCGGACGTGATTTGATAGGTTTCGACATCGAATGTAGAAGTTTGAAGTTCTAAAGTTCATTAAGCTTGAATTGGGGTGCGATTCATGATTTCGATATTGTTTGATATGATTTGAGGCCTCGAGCAGGTCCGTGTTATGTTATGGGACTCGTTTGTGTGATTGGACGGGGCCCCGGGGGCCTCAGGTGTGTTTCGGGGTGGTTTCGGATCATTTCGGGTTGTTTTGCAATAGCTAACGCTGGTGTCTGGTGTTGTTCTTCGGGTTCGCGAGGATCCTCTCGCGTTCGCGAAGAAGGATTTGGCTTCAGGGACTTTATTCTTCGCGTTTGCGAAGAAATCCTCGCGTTCGCAAAGAAGGAAATCTCTGTTGCACAGGTCTGATTTCGGAGGCTCATATTTCGCAATCTATAAAGAATTTGGAGATGATCCAAAACTGAAAGTTGTAGCCCTTTGTGTCTAGTTTATAGAAATGTAAATCATTTAGCATTTGAGTTTGTGTACGAAAAGTTATGGCTGGTACACTACAGGCTGTCCGGGAAGATGAAGAAGAAATTTGTGTTACACAGGGCTAACTTTGGAGGCTTATATCTCGAAATTTATAAAGAATTGGGAGATGACCAAAACATGAATCTTGTAGATCTTGGTGTTTAGTTTTCAAAAATTTTAACCAATTTCCATTTGGAGTTTTGGAAAAAATGTTATGACCATTATAATAGAAGTTGTCTGAGAAGAGTTTGGGAATGGCTTTCGAGAATTTTGTTCATCGCGAACGTGATGGGAGGCCCGCGAACGCGAAGAAGGGTTGCCTGGCAGTTTATAAGTTTGCAAAAATGGGTTTGGCTCATTTCATCTCATTTCCTCCATGGGAGACGACCTAGGAGCGATTTTGGAGCTCCATCTTCATCATCTATGTCAAGGTAAGTGATTCCCACCTATTGCAAGTTAATTACATGGATTATATCTAGATTTTAACATGAAAAATCATGGAAAATTAGTGGAAATTTGGGATTTTGAAGAAAAACCTAGAAATTTATATTTTTAGATTTTGACCACGAAATTGGACATGGAACTTGGAATAAATTATATATTTGAGTTCGTGGTGTTATGGGTAAAGTTTATCTTTGAAAATTTTTGGAATCCGGACACGTGGGCCCGATGATGATTTTATCGACTTTTCAAGCGGAGTTGGAAATTATTGTAAATAGGACTATAATGGGTATTTGAGTATATATTAATGGGTTTGCATAATTATGGACTAGTTTTGGAGTGTTCGGCATCGGTTTGAGTCGTCGGAAGGGCTTGAGAGCCGGTTATGGAACTTCGGAGCAAGGTAAGTCTCCTTTCTAACCTTGTAAGAGGGAATTATCCCCATAGGTGAAATAATTAAATATGTGCTTCTATTTGTGGGGGCTACGTACGCACGAGGTGACGAGGGTCCGTGCATAGCTATTATTATGCTTAAGTCTGCGTAGTCTAGGACCCGAAAGCATGCTATACTTGAAATATTTGTGACCTTATTGACAATTTAAATTGCTTAAATCATATCGAATTCGTAAATGAATTTCTAAAGAAATTAAACATCATTTTCTTGACCGTTAAAGAGAAGTTGCCATTTCTTTAGGTAATTGTTTCCCCTATGAGTTCTTGATTGATTGTTTGATGTGTTTATTTATATTTGACCACGTCGCATGTATGGTTCGCGAGCGGGGTAATAGATGCATCTATTGTTCGGTTCATTTGACCCTCTGGCAGAGCACAACTTAATATTATGTTGGATCGGGCCGTACGACCTCGGCATGATTTGCGCATGCTTGTATTGCTTGCCTTGAAATTATAAATAATGATATTGCCTCCCTGGCCTTAGATAAATTGATAATTGAGGAAATATGAACTAGGAAATCTCTTATTATCAAAAGGATTGTTTACTTGCTACATGATTCCCTTGAGTTTACTGCAGTTTTTAATGAATCCACGACGATTATATTATTGGACCACTAGTAAGTGTCAAAGTCGACCTCTCGTTACTACTTCTTCGAGGCTAGACTGGATACTTACTGGGTACGCGTTGTTTTCATACTCATACTACACTAGCTGTGCATTTTTGTTGCACAGGCACATGTATGTCTAGTGGCCTCGTTGGGCGCAGCGGCATGGTTGATACGGAGACTTAGGTGAGATGCATCTCTCGAGACAAACCGCAGCCAGCAGAGTCTCCTTTAGAGTATTATACTTTCTTTTCTGTCCAATTTGTGTTCTGGACAGTTATTGTATTATATTTTATTTCCTAGAAATTGCTCATGCACTTGTGACACCGGGTTCTGGGATGACTATGGGATTATTCAGTATTTAAATTTGTTAAAGACACCATTATTTTCTCGGTTACGTTCATTACTTATTGTTTAATGTAAGGAAAAGAAATAATTTCAAAAATACTAAGATGAGAAATTTATTTTAACTTCTTGGTGTTGGCTTGCCTGACAAGTGGTGTCCGGCGCCATCACGAACCTTAATGGTTTTTGGGTCATGATAGCAATGGTGGCAGTCGGCGAATTGATGGAAACGGTGGGAGGAGCAAAATTTGGCCCACTGTTGGCAGTCGGCAAAATGATAACAACGGTGGGAGGAGCCAAAATCGTCCCATTGTTTAGGGAAATGGCGGCAGTCTGCAAATTGATAACACTGGTAGGAAAAGCCAAATTTGGCCCACTATTGAGGGCAATGGTGTGGCCCGCGAATTGATGGCAGCGCTGGAAGGAGCCAAATTTGACCCACTGTTGAGGGTAATGGCGGCGGCTACCGAATTGATAACGGGGGGGGGGAGTGCCAAACTTGACCTACTATTAAGGACAATGGCGGTAGGCGGAGAATTGATAACGGTGGTGGGAAAAGCCAAATTCAGCCCGCTGTCGAGGCAAGGGCATGTCAATGAAATCGAAGGCCTAAAGCCAAAACTTAAGAAGATGTGTGAAATAGCATTAGTAATGTGACAACGGTCGAACAAATAGACGCGATTAATTTGGATAACCAAGAAAAAATTGTATGATTTTAACAAATTTTCTTTCAAGTTTTTAGGTTTCTTTTAAGTATTCCACAGTATAACATTGTCTAATATTTTAAAATTTTGAGTTAAATTATTCAAATATTCATATTTACTAATAAAATATTTGATAACTAGAACCAACGTATTGTATTGAAAAAAGTGTTAATGTTTTGTTAACTTAAAAAAACTTTACTAATATAAATAATTAGTGGCTTTACCCAAGAGCCACCCATGTGTAGAGGACAATGGTGCCGGTCGCGGCGGCCGGTGAATTGCACCTCTGACTCATCTTCTTTATACCCTCTTGCAAGCGCTTATGCCTCTTCAAGTTACACACAATACAAGAGTAAAATTTCTGTTCTTCTTTGTCAAAAAGAAGAGAAAAAGAAAAGCACCTAGCTTTGCGGAAAACAAAGTGCAATTTTGAAAAATTAAGAAGACCAAAAAGAAAAAAATAAATTGAGGAAAACTAAACTAGAAATTTTTGAAATTGAAATAAAGAGAGAAATTAAATTTAAAAAATCTTGGATAAAACCCAAAAAAAAGGAAGAAAAGAAACCAACTACACTAGGAGATGTGTCAGCCTGCGAATTGATGGCGGCAATGGGAGGAGTAAAATATGGCCCCATATTGAGGGCAATAGTATCAGCCGGAAAATTGATGGCAGTGGTGCCTGCGAATTGACGGTCGCGGCAGCCTGCGAATTGCCGATAGGGGACAAATTTGGCAGGGAAATGACGAGGAGAGAGGAAAAGAATATGGTTTAGAGGTGAGAATAGGAATTTTTTTTACTAGAAGTCAATTCTTTACTCAATACGGTAGCTGATGCTGTTCCGGTAGAGGCGATCACATCAGTGGAAAAACTCCTTATTTTGCATTTTTAAGAATTCATGTTGATTTCATATGTGGGAAAAGAATTGCTACGATCAATGACTTGTGCATTTGAGACCAGACTAAGTATTATTCAAGCTTACTTATTTGATTGATTGATTTAGCTGGTACTATATATATAACATATGATTAAAAAAATTCAGAATCAATTACTTTAATGGACTAGTATTAATTGGGTTATCAATCAGGTCATGAATTCTCCCTAACTAACTGGTCACGGCCAGTCTGTTGATTTTTCTAAATTGCAATTTTTTTTCTCATTCTCATTCCTTTCGCTCTTTTGCCAGCGACAAAAATGATACGGTTGAGTTGAGTGGAAAGAAAGAAAAGTTGTAGTAGTAGAATTCTATTTGAATCGGTTTAAAAAATAATGTTGAAAGAGATTAGAAAGTGGAAGACTGAACCGTTGTTGCTGCAGAACGCCCAGTTTTTCTGTTGGGAAAGGACTTTTAATTTCCTCTAACAGATGAACTAATTACCGGTTTAATTTTTTTCGAGGAAAAAGATTGTTTGTTATAATGTTACAATGAATGCGAATATTTAATGCAAAAATGAATGATACGACTAACTCTAAAAATAAATTGTAACATAGTAGACTTCAGTCTAATTTGTAATCTCTCATTATAATTTAATCCTCTCCTTTTTTCAATATTATAACCTCCAAAATGACCCCTTCAATATTTCTCTTAGCATTTCTTGTTTTTCCTCTATTTCCCTCTAAGCCTCAATTTAAAGCCCTTGCTCTTAGGGATCAGGTGAACGAGGAGGAGGAGGGTTATGTCTGGTCTACCTTGGGTCAGGTTGGGTGCATTGACTAAGGACAAAGCCAGGAGTTGGGAGAGAAGTTATTGGCTATAGGGGCTGGGGGAGAGTTGTATGTGGACTATGACAACAAATTGTATTAGAGAGGCATCGACAGATGTGTTAGGGGTCTCGAAAGGTTACTCTGCTGGTCACAAAGGGGACTGACGGTGAAATAAAGAGGTTCGAGGGAAGTGAAAGCTAAGAAAGTAGCGTATTTGAAGCTTGTAGAGAGCATAGACGAGGGGTAGAAGAGGGATAACAGGGAGTGGTATAAGAAGGCTAAGAGAGAGGCGAAGTTAGCAGTTACTGCGGGTAAGACCATGGCGTTTGGTCGTTTACATGAAGAACTTGGGGACAAAGGCGGAGAAAAGAAGTTGTATAGGCTGGCGAAGGTGAGAGAGGAAGGCTCGTGATCTGGACCAAATAAGGTGCATAAAAGATGAGGAGGGTGGAGTTTTGTTGGAGGAGGCACAGATTAGGCAAAGATGGCAGTCATACTTCCATAAACTCCTGAATGAAGAGGGCGATATGAGCATTGTGCTGGGTGAGTTGGAGTACTCGGACGGACATCGAGATTTTGGGTATTGTAGATGCATAGGAGTGGGGGAGGTTGAAGGGGCTATGCGCAGAATGAGTAGGGGTAAAACGATCGGTCCCGACAAGATCCCTATGGAATTCTGGAAGAGCATGGGTAAGGCGAGCTTGGCATGGCTCACTAGGTTATTTAACGTAATTTTTAGGACGAAGAAGATGCCTGAAGAATGGAGGTGGAGTACGACGGTCCGGTTGTAAAAGAACAAGGGGGATATCTAAAACTGCAATAACTATAGGGGTATCAAGTTGTTGAGTCATACGATGAAACTTTGGGAGAGGATGTTAGAAGGGAGGATAAGGAGGAATGTCACGACCCCAAACCACCCCGGTCGTGATGGCACCTATCACAGTGCTAGGCCAGCCGATTCAACACTAATAACATAAAGGTCTTTTGTAAATTCATTTCCAAATCAATTATGATCACAAGTCTTTCATTTTAATATAACAAAATACGCGGAAAAACAAATACGCAAATACATCAACACTGCCTGATCCTGGTGTCACTAGTCATGAGCCACTAAGATACTGTCCAATACTGTCTACTCAATACAAGATAAGACTGAAATATATAATACTAAGGATAGGAAGGAGAAAGGCAGGGCTGCGGACGCCGTGCAGCTACCTTGCTATCTTCAAAAAATACTCAGAAGCTGCTGGATGCTCTCACTCGGATGCTCTGGCACCTGGATCTGCATACAAGGTGCAGGGAGTAACGTGAGTACGCCAACTCAGTAAGTAACCAAAGTAAATAAAGGCTGAGTGCAGTGACGAGCATTTAAATCATATACAAAGTATAGCATAGAATCTCAATGAAAATAACAAGTCAAATTAGTAATTCAACTTCCGAGCATCTCGTAAAACTCCAGTTTCAATGAAAGTTCTTTAAAACATTTGTTCAATATTTTTTCAATAGAGGCTCAGTATAAAAGAAGAGTGAAAAAATAGTAATTTCATAAAACAAGTCCCTCGGGCAAAGTATCACTCATATATATATATAGCCCCTCGGGCAAGCCTCTCAGTCACTCGTGACTCAACCCTCATCAATCAGCACTCACATTCAGCACTCCCGCTCAAAAGATATCTCATAATAATAACCGGTGCGGCGTGCAGCCCGATCCGTAATATATATATATATATATATATATATATATATATATATAGTCGCTGCGCTCACTGGGGGTGTGCTGTCACGACCCTAAACCCGGACACGGTCGTGATGGTGCCTCTCGTGAAGACAAAGCCAGCCGACACATTCCCATTCTAATCTTAAGCAGTAACATAATAAGTATTAAGTCGTAAACATGATAAAATCTCAAAAATAAGCAGTTAACAGTATAATTTGCGGAAAAACAAACCCAACACAGCCCGACATCGGGGTGTCACTAGTCATGAGCATCTACTAAGGTCCGAATACAACAAGAGTCTAAAATGTACTAGATACAGTCTAATGAAATCGAGAGGGAGAAAAGCAGTGCTGCGAACGTCGGGAAGCTACCTTGCTAGACTCCGATGACTCTGCCTCTGAGCAACCAATACCCGTTACATGGTTTAGAAATACCTGAATGTGCACACAAGGTGCAGGGAGTAAAGTGAGTACTTCCAACTCAGTGAGTAATAAAAATAAATGAAGACTGAGTAATATAAAGCCACGTAAAGCACAACATTAAGCTACAAGAGGCATAACAAATCAGTAAATATAATTAAGCAGTGAAATCTCATAAACCTCTCTTAATAGCTAAACAATATACAGGAAAACAACTAATAAGTAAACACATAATAACTGCCCCTCGGGCACAGTAACAACAGAATCAGCCCCTCGGGCAATATCACAGAACAATACCAGCCCCTCGGGCTATATCTCAAATCACAATGGGTACCCGCGCTCACTGGGGGTGTACAGACTCAGGGAGGGGCCCCTTACGGCCCAAGCGCATAATCAAGTCATCTCGTGGCATCATAAACAGGCTCTCGGCCTCATATAAATCTCAAGCCACCTCGTGGCGTACAATCTCAGGCCCTCGGCCTCATATAAATCTCAAGCCACCTCGTGGCGTACAATCTCAGGCCCTCGGCCTCATTAGTATAATCAGTATATCACTGCTGCGGCGTGCAGCCCGACCCAAAATATCCTCACAGCACAGGCCCTCGTCCTTACTCAGTCAAAATCTCATAAGCCCCTCGGGCCACAGTAAATATAAAGCTCAGCTCAAATACTTTAAAAATATCATTTAATGTGTTTAAAATAGAATAACATAGCTGAATTTTTTACGTAGTAAAAATATAGTATGACTGAGCTCCAGTACGAAATCAAACAGTGAGGAAAATATCATTTAAAAATCCCCTAAGGATTCAAACAGTTGGCAGGAAGCCCAAATACGGCATTTAGCCCAAATATATAATGATATCAAACAATTAGCTATTAAATACACAGTAAAATAGTCATACGGGATGAACTAAGTCACAATCCCCAACGGTGCTCTACCCCACGCTCGTCATCTAGCGTGTGAGTCACCTCAACATAGCCGTACGCTGTGAAATTCCGGGGTTTCATACCCTCAAGACAGCATTTAAAATCATTACTCACCTCGAACTAGCCCGAAAAGCTACTCTGCAACACGCTTGCCTCTCGAATCAACTTCCGAGTGCTCCAAGTCTACCAAGTTCAGATTTTTATCATCAAATTATGCTAAACGAATGAATTCCAATTGAAAAATATCGATTTTAAGCACAAAATCCGAAATCAGTCAAAACCCGTCCCCCGGGCCCGCATCCCGGAACTGGACAAACTTTATACCAAAATGTTCTTCATCATCTCACGAGTCTGTACATATAAAGAACTCAAAAATCGGAGTTCGTTTGACCCCTCAAATCATCCCTGGAAGGTCTCATAATCTCAAGCCCTAACTCAACCTTTTTCTACTGATTTTCATGAATTAAACACTGATATTTTGTTCCTTAATCACAAGTAATCGAGTTTTAGGGTCCAAAATCCTTACATCAATGAAGAACAATGATTTCCTCTCTTCCAAATCGCCTCAAGGCTCTTTTCCCGTTCAAAAATGGTGTAAAAGGGTTCCAAGTCGCGGAATAGCCTTTTTAAAACATTCTGCCCAGCTATTAAATTTCCTTCATCGCGATCACGGGACAACCTTCGCGATTGCGAAGAACAATTCCTCAGCTACCAAAATTTACTCTATGCGAACGCGTGAAATACCATGCGAGCGCGATGCTCAAGCATCTGACCCTACGCAATCGCGGACTGGCCACCGCATTCGCCATGAACAACTTCCATCCAAGACCCCTGGTCCACTTAACTCTACGTGAACGTGACCTTCACTACGCGTTCGCGATCAACAACTTCCTCACCTCTATGCGATCGCGACCCAACTTCCGCGAACGCGAAGAAAAACTGGAATTCCCCCCTCAAAACCTTCTACGCGATCGCGAGAGCCCCTACGCGATCGCGAAGAGGAATTCTCTACAACAGTTGAACCTGAAATTCTGCAACATCTCCAAGGCATGAAATGGTCCGGTTGACCACCCGAAACTCACCCGAGGCCCCCGGAGCCTCAACTAAAGGCATCAACATATCTTAAAACCTTATTCAAACTTGTACCAATCTTCAAAATGCTTCAAACAACATCAAATCAACCAAAACACATCGGATTCAAGCCTAAGTTTCTAAAATCTTCCAAATTCCGCTTTTGATCAAAAACCCAACCAAACCACGTCCGAATAATTTGAAATTTTGCACACACATCCCAAATGACATAACGAAGCTACTACAACTTCCGGAATTCCATCCCGACCCCTATATCAAAATCTCACCAATCAACCGGAAAACGCCAATAACTAACTTTCGCCAATTCAAGCCTAATTCTACACCGGACCTCCAAAACACATTCTGATCACGCTCCTAAGTCCCAAATCACCTAACGGAGCTAACCAAATCATAAAAATTTCAATCCGAGATCATATATTAACAAGTCAAATCTTGGTCAAACCTTTCAAACTTCAAACTGAGAACTGTTCTTCCAAATTCATTCTGATCATCCTGAAAACCAAAGCCAACGATTTATATAAGTGATAATACACTACACGGGTCAAGTCATGCCCGAGAACTGGCGAGCAAAGTGCAAAAGCTCAAAACGACCGGTCGGGTCATTACATCCTCCCCCCCACTTAAACATACGTTCGTCCTCGAACGTGCCCAGAGTTGTTCCAAAAGACAACCAATCGCCGAATAACCTTATCACGCATATACCCGGGGGTGATCCCACGTCACCCTACCTCATATAGGTCTGATAACACATTGTAACTGAAATTTCACAATCAAATCTAGCCCATAAACCATAGAACCACATTTCCACTTCTGAAATCATCAATACGATCAGAATCTCACATGTATATTGTGAATAAGTCCGAACAACTGTAACAAACCATATCGGTAACCTCAGGTGCAATTACATGGTATACCACATAACTCAAACACTAGTAGCGATAACTTTTAATCACAGCAGCTGCACACAACAACCGAATATCGATAGAAAACCTCTTATCAACTAAAGTCTCATTCCATCACTTTCATATACTACCCATGATAAATGAAACACGCAATAAGCCATAACCATCTCTCAGATCAACCATTCATGAAGCCACTTCTCCATTGGCAAAGACCATAGCAACTTCTGAGCCAAACCCCGATATTATCCTTCCAACATGCTGAAATCGAATCAGTTTGTACTCATCTCAGATCCCGATGATCTCATCTAATCCAACACCACTACTCTGGTGACATGACATATCAATACAATCTAAAGCCATAACTCGTGCAATCCGTGCACCAATAAATAACAATCTGAATGTACTCCAATCATGAAGACGACTCGAACGAAAGGGCTGTACCACCAACTCACCAGTACCACCACAACACAAGGCTGAGAACCCATCTCACATCATAGAAACAGAACACACGAATCTAACCCGTAAGGTCATACCTCCACATAACTTCGCTGCAATGCGCGACCCTATCCAAACACTGGTCCACATGAAACACCTCAAGTCACTCTGCTCGAAATTGACGACCACGCGCAATTGATGTCTAGAACCAAAGCAAATCATCATAACCACGGTGAAGCAAATACATAACACCATACAATCCAAAAGTATATAACCGATACGCCATCCGCCGAGCAATATCCAATACTCTCCCCGCTTGACTTCCGCTATGAAACCCCAATAGAACCGCACCATATGTGCCTATAACCAACAAATCATAACGCCTCGCAACACAGAAAGTAACTCATAGATCTCCCCAGATACTGATAAGCTCAATAACAACCGAATCAACACATCCCTCAACATTACAACTCAGAGCCAACCAAGCCGACTCAAGTTAGAACACACATCCACATTGGCCTGCCAACGGACCCCTTATCAAAGAAACCCTGAAACTGCTCCCTCAACTCCTTTAACTCTGCTGGTGCCATACAATACGGTGCCCGGCATCAAATCAATACCGAAATCAACAATCTTGCCCGGCGACATGCCCGACCACAAGAACACATCCGAAAAGTCCCTCACTACCGGAACTGAATCAATGGTGGGAGTCTCTACACTGACATCCATCACGAAAGCCCAAATAAGAAAAGCAATCCTTCCCAGCCATCCGCTGGGTCTTCAAAATATAAAACTACCCTACTAAGAACATAATTTGTCGAACCTCGCCACTCAATCCATGGCATTCCCGGCATAGCCAACATCGACGCCTTAGCGCAATAGCTCAAAATGACACAACACTGCGACAACCAGTCTATACCCAATATTACATCCAAAATCTAACATACCAAGAAGCAAAAGATCCACTCGAGTCTCCAAACCCCGATAGTCTCTAAACAGTGCCGATACACACGACCCACAACCACAATATAGCCTGAATATGAGAACTCCCAGTCTCCAACTCCGTACAGCACACGAATCACCATATCCGATCCCAATTCCACCTTTCGAGTATACAACACACCTCTAATACCCAATCATTCCCACGAGAGATACTCTTATGATTCTTCCATACCACCAAGCAAACCCGAATGTCAGCAGTCGATCCAACAAGAAAGTGCCGCAATACTAATGAAGTACCATCAACTTAATCACATTGCCTTTTTCTGAAACATATACCCTCGTCAAATCACCTCAATTAGCAATACCATTTCCTTAATCATCTGAAGATCATTCCCCTAATCATCTGAAGCTCATTTCTCTAATTATCTGAAACTGCCCGTGTTGCCTACGAATTTTATGACCTTCTGTTCGGAACTGAACCGTAACCTTACACACGCAAATCTCAATCCTCCACAACATACCGCATATACCGTACTATCCTAGGATAACATGAGAGCTTCATCTCCCTTCCGAGCCACAGACATCTACATACTCAACTAGTCAAGAACTTTCCATTGATCCCACCTAGAAGAAAATCACTACACATCCTATGCTTCTCACGCTCGCGGAAAATATACACCTCTAACCGTCGTAGAAACCATCAAGAACTCTCTGTATTCCACTTGCACCTAAACTGTCAAGACTGAATCCTTCTGACTCAACCAGGCTACGCAGGCCATTAAGACCCAAGAGCATTGTCGTGAAACACCTGAATAAACTCATTACCTCATAAGCACCCAAAGAACTAGTCATATCCTTACCATACCGACTCGGCCTACTACCAAGCTACCCCATCTATCCGAGTTTCCTTCTGAGTTACCTTCGACTTGATACTCCCTCTTGCAGTAGCACCACAATTCCTCAACCCAGACTTACCACAGGAGACCCAAGCATAAAACCACATCGTCTAAGGCTCACAAGCCGCTGAGTACTCTCTTAAATGTTTCCAAAAGCACCACGTTCAAAATACCTACCACGAAGAGACTTCTTGCGAATCTAGAACTATTACCTTCCTAATACCGATATAAGAATCCCGTAATTGATATAGAAATGACACAAGTCTTGACACCCTCCAATGCAAACCTCAGTCTCTAGCCAAATTATACACCTGAAAATCTCCAATTACTACCTGTAAAACCTTGAACGCAATAGAACCATTCTCTAGAGTCATCCACTCTACTCAAGCTTCAATTAGCCTGATCAAATGAACCGAACAACCCGTGCCTCATTATCACTCCGACACCGCAGAATGTAACCTCATACCAATACAACCAAGCAACTTCCTGCTCTATGCACCGAGCATTCCTTACCAACAACAACTCAAGACATTCCGTGAATTCTCACACACCTATGGAGCATACTATAACCTTTGCCAAGAATTTTTACTCAAGCCATCCTCGGTCTCAATCTCCGTAGGCCATAACTGATTCACCAGTACGCCTCAAACTGGAACCAACATAGCACATAACCGTGCAATCAACAACTCAATAGCAGACTCCCCCACTTGGCTCGAAGTCATAGGCCAAAACACACACAGTAACTCATAATGCATATACTCTATTGCTACCATAATACCATAGTGAGATTAAACTCAATCCTTTATCAGCTCGTGAAACACATACCATCTAGTACTTTAAATCTTTTGCAAATATCGCATTCACTCTCGCAATAGTTAAACCCACTCTCTTAAGCAACCCAAACATAAATTTCAACACATATATTTCACTTGTAAATGAGATCTTCTAACAACAACATAAGGATCGCACAAACTTAAGAACACTTCGCAGGAGATAACCCACCTGCCTTGCCTCCAAGCTGAATCAAGGACGCACGATAAGAATTTCAAGAATATGGAGTTTTCCTAAAGGTTCTGCAGCCTCTCGAGGATAAATACAGACGTCTCCGTACCGATCCGCGAGACTGTACTAAACCTGCTCATGACTCGTGAGACCTATGTAACCTAGGCTTTGATACCAACTTGTCACGACCCTAAACCCGGACCCGGTCGTGATGGTGCCTCTCGTGAAGACAATGCCAGCCGACACATTCCCATTCCAATCTTAAGCAGTAACATAATAAGTATTAAGTCGTAAACATGATAAAATCTCAAAAATAAGCAGTTAACAATATAATTTGCGGAAAAATAAACCCAACACAGCCCGGCATCAGGGTGTCACTAGTCATGAGCTTCTACTAAGGTCCGAATACAATAAGAGTCTAAAATGTACTAGATACAGTCTAATGAAATCGAGAGGGAGAAAAGCAGTGCTGCGAACGTCGGGCAGCTACCTTGCTAGACTCCGATGACTCTGCCTCTGAGCAACCAATACCCGCTACAGGGTTCAGAAATACCTGAATCTGCACACAAGGTGCAGGGAGTAAAGTGAGTACTTCCAACTCAGTGAGTAATAAAAATAAATGAAGACTGAGTAATATAAAGCCACGTAAAGCACAACATTAAGCTACAAGAGGCATAACAAATCAGTAAATATAATTAAGCAGTGAAATCTCATAAACCTCTCTTAACAGCTAAACAATATACAGGAAAACAACTAATAAGTAAACACATAATACTGGCCCTCGGGCACAGTAACAACAGAATCAGCCCCTCGGGCAATGTCACAGAACAATACCAGCCCGTCAAGCTATATCTCAAATCACAATGGGTACCCGCGCTCACTGGGGGTGTACAGACTCCGGGAGGGGCCCCTTACGGCCCAAGCGCATAATCAAGCCATCTCGTGGCATCATAAACAGGCTCTCGGCCTCATATAAATCTCAAGCCACCTCGTGGCGTACAATCTCAGGCCCTCGGCTTCATATAAATCTCAAGCCACCTCGTGGCGTACAATCTCAGGCCCTCGGCCTCATTAGTATAATCAGTATATCACTACTGCGGCGTGCAGCCCGACCCAAAATATCCTCACAGCACAGGCCCTCGGCCTTACTCAGTCAAAATCTCATAAGCCCCTCGGGCCACAGTAAATATAAAGCTCAGCTCAAATACTTTGAAAATACCATTTAATGTGTTTAAAATAGAATAACATAGCTGAGTTTTTAAAGTAGTAAAAATATAGTATGACTTAGCTCCAGAACGAAATCAAACAGTGAAGAAAATATCATTTAAAAATTCCCTAAGGGTTCAAACAGTTGGCACGAAGCCCAAGTACGGCATTTAGCCCAAATATATAATGATATCAAACTGTTAGCTATTAAATACACAGTAAAATAGTCATACGGGATGGACTAAGTCACAATCCCCAATGGTGCTCTACCCCACGCTTGTCATCTAGCGTGTGAGTCACCTCAATATAGCTGTACGCTGTGAAATTCCGGGGTTTCATACCCTCAGGACAGCATTTAAAATCATTACTCACCTTGAACTAGCCCGAAAAGCTACTCTGCAACACGCTTGCCTCTCGAATCAACTTCCGAGTGCTCCAAATCTACCAAGTTCAGATTTTTATCATCAAATTATGCTAAATGAATGAATTCCAATTGAAAAATATCGATTTTAAGCACTAAACCCGAAATCAATCAAATCCCGTCCCCCGGGCCCGCATCCCGGAACTGGACAAACTTTGTACCAAAATTTTCTTCATCATCTCACGAGTCCGTACATATAAAGAACTCGAAAATCGGAATTCGTTTGACCCCTCAAATCATCCCTGGAAGGTCTCATAATCTCAAACCCTAACTCAACCTTTTTTTACTGATTTTCATGAATTAAACACTGATATTTTGTTCCTTAATCACAAGTAATCGAGTTTTAGGGTCCAAAATCCTTACCTCAATGAAGAACAATGATTTCCTCTCTTCAGAATCGCCTCAAGGCTCTTTTCCCGTTAAAAATGGTGTAAAAGGGTTCCAAGTCGTGGAATAGCCTTTTTAAAACATTCTGCCCAGCTATTAAATTTCCTTCATCGCGATCGCGGGACAACCTTCGCGATCGCGAAGCACAATTCCTCAGCTCCCAAAATTTACTCTATGCGAACGCGTGAAATACCATGCGAACGCGATGCTCAAGCATCTGACCCTACGCGATCGCGGACTGGCCACCACGTTCGCGATGAACAACTTCCATCCAAGACCCCTGGTCCACTTAACTCTACGCGAACGCGACCTTCACTATGCGTTCGCGATCAACAACTTCCCACCTCTATGCGATCGCGACCCAACTTCCGCTAACGCGGAGAACAACTGGACTTCCCCCTCAAAACCTTCTACGCGATCGCGAGAGTCCCTACGCGATCGCGAAGAGGAATTCTCTGCAACAGCTGAACCTGAAATTCTGCAACATCTCTAAGGCATGAAATGGTCCGGTTGACCACCCGAAACTCAACTAAAGGTATCAAAATATCTTAAAACCTTATTCAAACTTGTACCAATCTTCAAAACGCTTCAAACAACATCAAATCAACCAAAAACACATCGGATTCAAGCCTAAGTTTCTAAAATCTTCCAAATTCCGCTTTTGATCAAAAACCCAACCAAACCACGTCCGAATGACCTAAAATTTTGCACACATCCCAAATGACATAATGAAGCTACTGCAACTTTCGGAATTCCATTCCGACCCCTATATCAAAATCTCACCTATCAACTGGAAAATGCCAAAAACTAACTTTCGTCAATTCAAGCCTAATTCTACACCGGACCTCCAAAACACATTCCGATCACGCTCCTAAGTCCCAAATCACCTAACGGAGCTAACCAAATCATAAAAATTCCAATCCGAGATCATATATTAACAAGTCAAATCTTGGTCAAACCTTTCAAATTTCAAACTTCAAACTGAGAACTGTTCTTCCAAATTCATTCTGATCATCCTGAAAACCAAAGCCAACGATTTACATAAGTGATAATACACTACACGGGGCAAGTCATGCCCGAGAAGTGGCGAGCAAAGTGCAAAAGCTCAAAATGACCGGTCGGGTCGTTACATGTGCAGACTCCGGAGGGGCTCCTACAGCCCAAGTGCTATATCGCTACGGCGTGCAGCCCGATCCAACATATTGCTGCGGCGTGCAGCCCGATCCATATACATATATATATATATATTGCTGCGGCGTGCAGCTCGATCCATAAATATATAAAATCCTCACCATCAGGTCCTCAACCTCTCTCAGTTATCAACCTCACAGCCTCTCGGGCATTTCAGTGAAAATCAGGGAACTCAGCCCAAATAACTTTCATATATTTAAAACAAAGTAATGAAACTGAATCGAAAATAAACAGGTAAAAATCATGACTGAGGATATGCTTTCGAATCAAAACAGTGTGAGGATAGTAGTAAAATACCCCTAAGGGTCCAAAAAGTACGGCGCAAGGCCCCAAACATGGCATTTAGCCAAAGTTAACAGGATTATTTCTAACACATAGATTTCATATAGAGTTTATCAAAAATATGCAACTCTACAGTTACTACGGGACGGACCAAGTCACAATCCCTACCGGTGCTCGCCCACACGCCCGTCACCTAGCATGTGCGTCACCTCATTTATCAAAACAGTACAAAATTTCGGGGTTTCATACCCTCGGGTCTAGATTTACAATCGTTACTTACCTCGAACCAGACGAAAATCCACTCCACAATGCCCTTTCCTCTCGACTCGGCCTCAAATCGTCCCGAATCTATCCAAAATTATAATAATAACATCAATACAAGCCAAAGGGACAAAACCCACGTGAAAATTATCAAATTAAACTCAAAATCTCTAAACTGGCCACACTCGAACCCCGGGCCCACGTCTTGGAATCCGATAAAAATCACAACACTAGAATTCTTATCCTCTCACGAGTCTATACATACCAAAATCATCAAAATCGGACCTAATGGCCCCTCAAATCCCCAATTTAAACTCTCATTTTTCATGTCCTAATTTCCCAAAATTTCACCCCTAATCTCTTCAAATTCCATGTTTAATCAACTAAAATTCACCATAGATACGAGTATTAAGTTCAAAAATCTTACCTTAACAAGTTTCCCCTCGAATCCCTCCAAAAGCTCTAATCCCGTCTCAAAAAAGGTGGAAATGGCAAAAAATTCGCGAAGGGTTTAATTTATACCTTCTGCCCAGGCATTTCCGCATCTGTGGACAAAATTTCGCACTTGTGGGCCGCTTCTGCGCCCAAAAATCCGCATCTGCAGAATTCACTTAACTCCCCAGACACCGCACCTGCGACCCAGGTCTCACACCTGCGGTTATGTAGATGCGGTCCAGCCTTTCGCTCCTGCGACCATTGTCGCTTCTGCGATCTCCTTTCCGTTCTGCGGTCCCCAATCCGCAGGTGCGGTTATGGCAGAAAACAGCAGCTGAAGCTGCTCAATTACAACTCCAATCTTTCCGACAACCTTCCGAATTCATCCTGAGGCCCCCGGGACCTCAACCAAAAATATGAACAAGTCACATATCATCATTCAAACTCATTCCAACCCTCGCAACACTCAAAACAACGTCGAAATACCAAATCACCCTCGGATTCAAGCCTAAGGATTTCCAAACTTCCGAATTCCGCAACCGATCCAAAAACCTATCAAACCTCATCCGAATGACCTGAAATTTCGCACACACGTCAGAAATGACACAATGGACCTACTCCAATCTCCGAAATTCCATTCCGACCCCGATATCAAGATTTTCACTGCCGACCGAAAAACTCTAAAATTCCAATTTCGCCAATTCAAGCCTAAACCTATCACGGACCTCCAAAAATATTCTGAACATGCTCCTAAGTCCAAAATCACCTAACGAAGCTATCCGAATTGTCAGAATTCACACCCGAGAACTTTTACACATAAGTCAACATCCGGTTGACTTTTCCAACTTAAACTTCCAAGTAAGAGACTAAGTGTCTCATTTCACTCCTTGACCATTCCGAACACAGAACAACCAATACGATATGATGAAATATAGTTGAACAACATATAAAGAAGCAGAAATGGGAAGAATGGGACTGTAACTCATGAAATGACCGGTCGGGTCGTTACAAGGAGTGTGTCTATTTTCGAGAACTAGTTTGGTTTCATGCCCGGTCGGTTGAATACTAAATACATTCACCTTGTGAGGAGATTGGTGGAGCAGTATAGAGCGATGAAAAAGGACTAGCATATGGTGTTCATTGACCTAGAGAAAGCTTATGACAAAGTCCTGAGAGAGGTTCTATGGAGATGTTTGGAGGCTAAGGGAATGTCAGTAGCGTATATTCGAGTGATCTGAGACATGTATGATGGAGCTAAGACACGGATAAGGACAACACGAGGGAACTCTAAATATTTCCTGATTGAGATGGGGTTGCATCAGGGATCTGCACTTAGCTCATTCTTCTTTTCCTTGTCAATGGACGCATTGACGCAACAATTCAAGGGGAGGTGCCTTTGTGCATGCGATTTGCAGATGACATAGTTCTGATTGATAAAACGTGTGGTTGTGTTAATGAAAGGCTGGAGGTCTGGAGACATACCCTTGAGTCTAAAGGTTTCAAACTAAGTAGGACCAAGACCGAATACTTGGAGTACAATTTCATCGGTATTGCCCAGGAAGCGGACGAGGATGTGAGACTTGATAAGCAAAATCATTTTCAGGAGAGAGAATTTTGAGTACCTTGGGTCTGTGATTCAGAGTGATGGAGAGATTGATAAGGATGTCACACATCATATCGGAGCAGGGTGGATGAAGTGGAGGCTTGCTTCCGGAATCTCGTGCAATAAGAATGTGCCATTGACACTCAAAGGGAAGTTCTACAAGGTAGTGGTTAGACCGACTATGTTGTATGGGAAAAAGTTCTGCCCATTTAAGAACTCTCATTTCCAGCAGATGAAAGTAGCGTAGATGAGGATGTTGAGATGGATGTGTGGGCACACGAGGTTAGTTAGAATTAGGAATAAAGTTATTAGGGACAAGGTGGGAGTGGCTCCTGTGAAGGACAAGATGCAAGAGGTGAGGCTGAGATGTTCGGGCATGTTAAGACGAGAAACACAAATGCCCCGGTCAGGAGGTGTGAGAGGTTAGCCTTGGGGGGTAAGAGGAAGGATAGAGGTAGGCCAAAAAAGTCTTAGGGAGAGGTTCTCAGGCGGGACAAGGCGCATCTTGAGCTTACTGAGGACATGACCCTTGATAGGAGGTTGTGGAGGTTGAGAATTAGGGTAGAAGGTTAGTATGTAGTTGGGCGTTTCCCTTTATCTCCTTAGTGCAATAGTGTTAGTGTTAGTATGGTATCCATTTTACCCTTAGTTTACTATTTCCACATATCTTGTATTGCTAGTACTTTCCATCACTATCCCTTTAGCTTGATATCACTATATATCTTGCACTGTTATTACTTAGCTTGTGATACGTACTTCTTTCATCTTCTCCTTTGCTATCTTGGATTTAGTTTTCTGAATATCCTGTATTGTTATTACTTGCCATCAGTGCTTCTTACATCTTTCTTTAACCGAAGGTCTTCCGAAAACAACCTCTCTGCCTGCCAGGGTAGAGGTAAGGTTGCGTACATCCTACCCTCCCCAAACTCTACTTATAGGATTACACTAGGATGTTGTTGTTGTTGCTGCTGCTCTTCACTTCTAACAATTTTGTCTCCTTTTTGAAAGGAAACTTGTCTGCATCTTTCTATTGTTGCTATCTTCTACTTGTGACACATTTGTCGTTACTTAGCTAGCCAACCCATATACTAAAAATTTGATGTTAATAGATTGAGCATAATTATCCCAAAAAGTTAGTTCAAAATGCAAGAATTGTCCAAGACCATATAAGGAGACAATAATCTTATAAAATTGGCTAAATGTAAGAATCTAGCATTTTGCAGGCTTACATCTGGAGCATAGATAACGCGATATGTAGCTCCAATATTAAAAAACACAACATAGATGGCTACCTCTCTGATGCCATGTTAAAAAATATGAAACTTGACTTGAATTCAATCTCAGTATCTAGTAAAAAAAATAGTTGTGATGTCTAGTTTTTGAACCAGTAATTAGTGTTAGCCACTGTTCTAAATTCTGTTGGAAAAAAAACCAAATCTATGTTAAAACAAGCACGTAAAGACTATTTTTCCCCATTTCCTGTCATCTTCCTCCTTTTACATCTCTAGCCCAAAAGTAGTCGGCTCTTTGATGTAATCATTGTTCTTGTGTTTAAAAGATAGAAACATTCTCACTAATTAAATTTGTGTGGCTTTTCACACTAGTTGTAAAAAAATTTAACCTCATAAATTGTTCAACACATTCAAACTTATAAGCTTTGAACTCCAGCAATCATTCTTGGGGTTTGGAATTCCAATGAATTTTAACACTCAGTTGTAAAATATGAATCTCGTGAATCGTTCATAGTGTCTGAACTTATAAAGCTTCAAACTCCAGCAATCGTTCTTGAAGTCTGAAACTTCAGCCAATTTGCACACTTAATTGTGCAATCAAACTATTACAACTTGGCAAACTACATGCTTTTAATTTGTTAATATCCTCTCATCATGAATGAATATAACTTAAAACATATTTTACAAAAATAAGGAGGTTGCTTGAGGGATCGACTAACATAGTAGTCCAAATTCCAATTAAAGGAATTTATATTAAAAACAAAAAGCATGTTTGATATTTTATACTTCAATACTACACAAGAGGGGGATGATTTGTGTGGTGTCCAATTTTTTCATGCACAGATTATAGAAGGACCTGGTTCTTCTATGTGTTCCTTATACTACTGTTGCGAAATAATAAATGCAGAATTAAAGAATATAAGGATTTTTATGTGAAAAACACCCGACTCAAAAGGTGAAAAAATCACGAGTTTACAACTTCAACTTCTAACTCTACCCGGTAGGATTTTCTCCAAACACTTCAGTACAACTCTGAGCCAGCAACAAAGTTTACAAACTCTTGCAAACCTAAGGATTAACTCTAACCCTTATAGCAACCAGCCACAGGCTGTTGCGACTACTTCAAGTTAACTCTTACTTGAACAACTCGAGTTTACAACCTCTTGCAAACCTAAGGATTAACTTTAACCCTTATAGCAACACGCCACAGGCTTTTGCGACTATGTCAAGTTAACTCTATCTTGAATAATACAACTCAGGTACCTAGTACAATTTTCTTCTAAGAAAGCTGAAAGGTACAACTCGAAATGCCTACTACACTTTGAACTAGAAATAAAGAAAGACACATAAAACACTTTATGGAGCTGGTTCTTCAATCTGGTTCGTGTAGCTTCAGGATCGCACTATTAAAACTTACAGGAATTGCTCACAAAATGCCTTGCTATTTGCTCTCAATTCTTGCTTAACTTCAGTATGTATGCATCAGCGGTAAAAGAGAACAACACTGATATTTATAGAGTTAGTAAATAAAGATTAACTAGAGTTCTAATGCTTTACTCTTCCTTGGTGGAAGAGTTCTAGTCAACTTCAACTTCTAACTCTTCTCTTATCTTGGATAGAGTTCTCTTCAAGTAAGGAGTCCTGATCCTTATCAAATATGCAACATTTTCGTTCAGGGATTATCAAAAATAACTACTTATACTTATCCCTTTCACGTGCCTGCCTTTTGCTTGATTCTGTCCGTCACCTGTGTACACTGTCCATGGACCTAGTTCATGCATGTGTTCCTTTGTCAATCATCAAAACCAAAGCCGCTCAGGTCAACAAATTCCCCATTTTTTATGATGACAAACTCAGTGCTTTTCATAAGCATGGAACCTGTTTCAACTCAACTCAACATCAACACAATGTTAGAACACTTTTCATTTAAAGTCACAAATTATCAAGGACCAGGTTCTTTAAGTTATAAACATCACAGTCCAAAGCAAAAGGACACCTAATCTTTCCCCTTTTGGCATCATCGAAAAGTTGCATAATTAAGTTAAGTAACCAGATTTTAGCAGATATCACTCATGGCCACTGAGGCTACTTCAAATGCAATCATGGATTCAATTTTTCTCTTTATCAATCTAAGGATATTAGCCATCTAACAAATATCAACAAACAATTAGAGCAAAAACACTGAATTTCATTGATTGATAAGATCCTACCACAAAGCATGAGAAGAAATAGAAACATAGAACCATGAGTAGAGAATAGAGAAATCCCACTTGGGTCACTGGTTACAATTGGGCTAGGAAGGATTTAGGACTGAGAAGGACCAGGTTCTTAGTTCTTGGCTTGAATCAGTTTCAGCATATCTTTAAGAACATTCTTCTCCTTTTACTTGCAAGCTCACACTTGATATAGTCTCTCTCTGCCTCTACTTCAGCCAACCTAGTCTTCAATCGTTCAATCTCAACATCCTTAACCATTTTCTTCCACTATTTCAGCCTTTATGCTCTTTTTGGTAGACGTGATTGTTTTAGTCACAACTGAACCCTCTGCCACAACCTTTGTTTCTTGAGAAATCTTTCTCTTGTTGGCACTAGGCATGGTTACTTCCACATCTTTATCTTCATCCTTATGAACCAGGTTCATCTCCTCAATCTGGACTAATCCACTTGGCTTACCATTTTTTTTCTTTCAAATCTACCTTTTTAGCACTCTCAGCTAAGGCATTGTTAAATTGGCCTTACTTTGTTTCTTCTGGCTCCTTGTAGTTCTTCCTCTTGTGGGAGGAGTTGCAACAGGGATAAAAGGAGCAGTCTTTCTCTTAGTGCTACCCTTGCCCTTCCCTAGAGTCTTTCTAACTTTGCTCTTCTTCTTTCGATTGTAACTACCTGACATCTCTTGCAGCAGACCAAGAAGGGGCTCTTATCTATTTTTAGCAAAAGAAGAAACTGGTTCATGAAACCGTTTCTTTAACCTATCCAGCCACTCTGCTGCACTTCTATCACAAGAACAATCACCTATCTTTTGTGATTCTATCCCCATACTTTCATCTATAGTCTCCTCATTATCGTTAGTGTCTTTACTCCATACAGTCATGGCTCCAGCTTCTTTAGTCAAACCAACAAGAGTGAATGAAGGAGCTCCAACCACTCCTTATTCTCCCTTTCCCCTCACATCTATTTCAATACCCTCACTCTATTTTTATTTTTATTTTTCATTTTCACCGGCAATGTATTCAATAACAACATTTCTCTTTTCAATACCAGCCATAGACCCAACCAAAACAAACAGATTGTCAAGTTTTTTTTTGCATTTTCAGAACCAAACTCGGTGGTAGGAAACTTAGAGGTTACCTGTTCAGTTTCAGAAGAAATTGGTTCTTCCACCTTAGTCGCAGATCAAATCATCAGAATTTAGTGGTTCTTCTACATGACTGGCTTGTAGCCTCCCATTAAATTTCTTGGCTTGTTTTTTGCTTGCTAATGTTTTTAGTGCAATCATTTTGACATGTTTTTTTTTCTTGGGAGTTTGGGTGGTTGAAAATGTGGTTGAAGGTTCTTTGAATTGTGAGTAAGGGTTTTCGGAGGGAAAGGTTGAGTGTATACGACACCTTTTGAAGTCTAGAACTCTAATCACATTAGAAGTTTCAGTTTGAAAAGACGTTAGACTCTTCCCCAAATATTTCGACAATTATGGCGCGTGGGACTCTTGGTGAAACTGGTTCGTCTGTAACTAATTGGTTCAAAAGTAGTTTGGGACAAGGTGAGACTCTTTTCAGTTTATGATCCATATGCAGTTATTTCAAATTATGTGGAGTGTAGAATACATACCTTATAAGCTCGATGTACCGGGTTCTTCAGTGAAAGTTCTCTTGTGTAAGACTGAACTTTTCCAAGAAAATAAGGATAATACCATTAGACATCAGTGAGACATTTTAGCACGTGGCACAAGAGTATACTAATAAAAGTATGAGACTGAGCAATATCTAATCTTATTATTTACAAAATTCACAAATTATCTAACCAATCATTGAGTTAGAACTGGTTCCTTTTAGGTGATCTTAATCACCCTAATTCTAACATGTTCCTTTCAAAGTGATCTCTACTTAGAGACTTTGTGAAGAAGTCAGCTATTTGCTTGTCAGTAGCACAAAATTTCAGATTAATCAAACCCTTTTCATAGTTGTCTCTCAAAAAGTGATGCCTAACATCTATGTGCTTAGTTCTTTTGTGATGAACCGGGTTCTTGGTCATAATAATTGCATTAGTGTTATCACAAAAGATAGGGCTATAACCAACATCAATTCCAAAGTCCATTAGTTGTTGTTTGATCCACAACAATTGAGCACAACATGAGGCGGCTGCAACATACTCCGCTTCAGCAATAGAGAAGGCCACATAAATTTGCTTTTTGGTAGCCCAAGACACAAGACATGAGCCAAGAAAGTGTGCCTTACCTGAAGTGCTCTTTCTATCCACAAGAAAACCTGCATAATTAGTATCAGCATATCCCACTATATTAATATTACTACCCGTTGGATACCAAATACAAAGGTCAATGGTGCCTTTTAGGTATCTCAAAATCTTCTTGATAGCAGTCAAGTGAGACTCTTTTGGATTCGCCTGAAATCTTGCACAAAGGCCTACACTGAAAACAATGTCAGGTCTGCTAGCAGTGAGATACAACAATGAGCCAATCATTCCCCTATACAACTTCTGATCAACAGATGAACCAGGTTCATCTATATACAACTTTGTAGTTGTTGCAATGTCAATTTCTTTGGAATCTTCCATTTTAAACCTTTTAAGCAACACTTTTACATACTTCTGCTGATGGATCATAGTTCCATTTGCATTTTGTTTAATCTGTAAGCCTAAAAAGAAATTAAGATCACCCATCATGCTCATTTCAAATTCACTCCCCATTAATTTAGAAAATTCTTTACTTAACTTATCAGTGGTTGCTCCAAAGATTATATCATCAATATATATCTAAATTACCAAGAGATCTTTACCTTTTTCTTTCAATAACAAAGTATTGTCAATTTTACCTCTCTTGTAGTCATGCTCAAGAAAAAAATTTGATAATCTTTCATACCATGCTCTTGGAGCCTGCTTGAGCCAATAAAGTGCCTTGTCAAGTTTGTACACATGATCAAGACATTCCTTGCTTTCAAACCCCGGAGGTTGCTTGACAAACACTTCTTCTTTTAGATAGCCATTGAGGAAGGCACTCTTTGACATCCATCTGATGGAGAGTGAATTTCATGTAAGCAGCAAAGGCTATGAGGAGTCTTATTGCTTCCAATATTGCAACTGGAGCAAAGGTCTCATCATAGTCTATGCCCTCATCTTGACTATATCCTTGAACCACCAATCTTGCCTTGTTCTTTGTAACTGTTCCATCCTCATCAAGTTTGTTTCTGAAAACCCGCTTTGTGCCAATTACTGATCTGTCCTTGGGTCTTAGTACCAGATGCCAAACTTGACTCCTTTCAAATTGGTTGAGTTCATCTTGCATTGTATTTACCCAGTCTACATCCTACAAAGTCTCAACAACACTTTAGGTTCAATAAGAGATAAGAGAGTATCAAAAGCACAAAGATTCTTTAATAAAGATCTGGTTTTGATTCCAGAGGTTGGATCGGTAATTATGTTCTCAATATGATGAGAACTTTGATACTTGTAACATTTCACAACCATCTAGTTTCCCCTTGATGTTCCTTCAATGTTTTGTTGCTGAGGAACAGGTTCATGGACAAGTTCCCTTGAGGTTTGAGTAATATTTCCTCTTTGTTCTATTTCTCCAATCATGTTGCCATGGGTGGAAGAACCTGTTCCTTCCTCTAGTGTAGCTTCAGTCTGGGCCGTGGTTTCATCTGAGTTCCTTACCAGCCCAATTGCTTCATCATCATGTTCTTGCCTCTCAGAAAGAATGTTAGTTTCATCAAAAACCACATGAACACTTTCTTCTACACATACAGTTCTTTTGTTATAGACTTTATAAGTTTTGCTATGTGAAGAATATCCCAAGAATACTCCCTCGTCACTTCTGGGATCAAACTTACCTAGGGAGTATTTACCATTATTGTGCACAAAGCACTTGCATCCAAATGCCCTAAGATGGGATATGTTTGATTTTCTCCCTTTAAGTAACTCATAGGGAGGCTTCTCCACAAGAGGTCTAGTTATGCACCTATTTATGATGTAGCATGCAGTGTTTACAGCTTCTGCCCAGAAGCTATGGGGCAGTTACTAGAAAGAAGCATAGTCCTAGCCATATCTTCAAGTGTCCTATTCTTTCTTTCAACTACTCCATTTTGTTGTGGAGTCCTAGAAGCAGAGATATTATGATCTATGCCGTGCTCATCACAAAATTCAGCAAATTTAGCATTTTCAAATTCAGTGCCATGATCAGACCTAATTGATACAAGTTGATTACCTAGTTGTTTCTGAGATTTTCTAACAAAAGAGGTAAACATGTCAAATGCTTCATCTTTAGATGTTAAAAACAATGTCCAAGTAAACCTAGAGTAATCATCAACAAGCACCATCACATATCTTTTACCACCTCCGCTTAATATTCTCTGGACCACAGAGATCCATATGGATCAGTTCCATCGTCCTGGTGGTGCTTACCATTTTCTTGCATTTAAAAGAGGATCTTACCTGCTTCCCCCTTGCACAAGCCTTACAAACTTTATCTTTCTTGAATTTGATATTAGGTAACCTTATCACCAGGTCCTTGGAGACTAATTACTTGAGTTGACTCAGACTGGCATGTCCAAGTATCTTGTGACAAAGAAGTGGATCATTATCCAACACACTTAAGCAAGGGAATTCATTTTCTGAAAGTGTGGACAAATCTAGAATATATATATATTGTTCACTCTTTTTCCCTGCAAAACAATCTTGTCAGTGGTAAGATTAATCACAAAACATTTGGTAGAGGTGAATGCTACCATGTTACCTCTATCACACAATTGTGATACACTTATTAGACTGTATTTTAGGCCATCTATCAAGTAGACATTCTCAATAGAGTGAGAATCAGTCTTACATACCTTTCCAACCCCAATGATCTCACCTTTCTTCCCATTTCCAAAGGAGACATTACCTCCTTTGAGGTCCTCAAGTGAAAGGAACTGGTTCTTGCTTCATGTCATATGCTTTGAGCAGCTGCTATCCATGTGCCATATTTGGCTGCTCCCCTTCACTTGGACCTGCAAAAGGAAATCAGGGGTTAGTCTTAGAAACCCAAACTAGTTTGGGTCCCTTTCTATAGGCAAAAGGGTGAATCAGATTCTTTATAGCCCAACCTGGCAGCCTATTTTTCCCTTGAGCAAATTCTTATTCTTTTGACTAGCCTTTTTCTTTTGCAGTGCATTCACTTTTATAGTGACCAAATTTACCACAGTATGTGCAAATTTTGTTCTCAGGAAGTGTGAGATACTTGCTTTTGGGATCCCATTTAGGTGGCAGATTCCCAAAGCCAAGTCCTCTTCTGTTGCTACTATGATGTTCCTGTAGCCATCAAAGTGCATCGGAAGACCTGTTCCATTTACAAGTTATGTCTAGCTCATGCTTGACCTTGCTTAGATCCTCCTTTAGGACTCATACCTGCTCATCCTTCTTATATAACTCATCTTTCAATTTACCTACATTTTCTTCTTGAGTGAGTTGTGTGTGATTAGTTATCTTCTTACCTGTTCCTAATTTCAGTTTTAGATTTTCAGATCTAAGTTCTAGGACAGATGTATCAAGTGCATAAACCTGGTTCTTCAAGGCAGTATTTTCACTTACAGTTTCACCAACCCTAAGTTCAGGGTTTTTGTACTTTGCTTTGAAAATCACACATTCTTTAGACAGCTGTTCTTTTTCAGATCTTATATTCTTAGATTCATCAAGTAAAGTTAGCAACAATTCTGATAGTCTATCTTTTGAAAGGAGTTTAATTTTATTCTTAAGGTCCAGAAAACTTATCTGAGATTCTTCATCTGGTTCATCTTCAGATTCTTAAACTGCTATAAGAGCTCGTTCAGCATTATCATCAATGTCCTCATCTGAACTATCTTTCCAAGTTGCAATTATTGCTTTGGATGACCTTTTGTTTTAGTTCTTCTTGTCATGAACTTGTTTCTTCTTTATGTTCCTTCTTACAGATTTCTCCTTTTTTCACTCGACTTCCCACATAGGACACTTCTTGATCATGTGATTCTTTTTACCACATTTGAAGCATCCATTAGTCATATGCAAGCGATCTCTTCTCGTCTCCTTCCACAAAGAATAGTGGTGATCATTGAATAGTGGTGGCCTCGTGGCGGATTTCTCTTTACTGCTTTCAGGTAGTGCACTTATCTTGATCTTTTCCTAAGGTGTTAGCCTCTTCAAGGATAACCGGCTCTGATACCAATTGATGTTATACTTCAATACCGCACAAGAGGGGAGGGGTGATCTGTGTGGTGTCTAATTTTTGCGTGCACAAATTATAGAAGGACCTGGTTCTTCTATGTGTTCCTTATACTATTGTTGCAGAATAATAAATGCTAAAATTAAAGAATACAAGGATTTTTACGTGGAAAACACGCAGCTCAAATGGTGAAAAAACCACGACCTACTACCCAGTATGATTTTCTCCAAACACTTCAGTACTCTAAGCCAACAACAAAGTTTACAAACTCTTGCAAACCTAAGGATTAACTCTAACCCTTATAGCAACCAGCCACAGGCTGTTGCGACTGCTTCAAGTTAACTCTTACTTGAACAAGTCGAGTTTACAACCTCTTGCAAACCTAAAGGATTAACTTTAACCCTTATAGCAACATGCCACAGGCTGTTGCGACTATGTCAAGTTAACTCTAACTTGAATAATACAACTCAGGTACCTAGTACAATTTGCTTCTAAGAAAGCTGAAATCTGCAACTCAAAACGCCTACTACACTTTGAACTAGAAATAATGAAAGACACATAAAACTCTTTATGGAGCTGGTTCTTCAATCTAGTTTGTGTAGCTTCAGGAACGCACTCTTAAAACTCACAGGAATTGCTCACAAAATGCCTTGCTATTTTGCTCTCAATTCTTGCTTAACTTCAGTATGTGTACATCATCTGTAAAAGAGAACAATACTGATATTTATAGAGTTAATAAATAAAGATTAACTAGAGTTCTAATGCTTTACTCTTCCTTGGTGGAAGAGTTCTAGTCAACTTCAACTTCTAACTCTTCTCTTATCTTGGATAGAGTTCTCTTCAAGTAAGGAGTCTTGCTCCTTATCAAATATACAACCTTTTCGTTCAGGGATTATCAGAAATAATCACTTATACTTATCCCTTTCACGTGCATGCCTTTTGCTTGATTCTGTCCGCCACCTGTGTATACTGTCCATGGACCTGGTTCATGCACGTGTTCTTTTGTCAATCATCAAAACCAAAACCGCTCAGGTCAACAATGTTCAATTGTAAATTTTAATTATGTAGTCCCTTTAATTTGTGCCATTTTATATGTTATTATTTCGTTTTGCTGCTCTATTCAAAACATAATGTCAAACTTTCTATAATTGGAAAACACTACAGTTTTAAATCTTTTGTTTTACCTTAATGTCATATTTTTATAACCATAAAAATGTCTTGACATGATCAATATCTTAATGAATTGCTTCAAAAGTACATATCTCTTGTTTGGATCAATCTATTATTTATGTGGTTCTAGCGGAAATGATTGGGAAAACTACCCTCTATAGCCCCTCAAAATTTTAGTAGCCCATGTTTTTTTTCACTTACACGAAATGGCCCTTCGGCCCAAACATATTATATCTAATAGCCCGAAATGTCTATTTTGTATATTTTTTATATAGTGACAGTCTATTTAGTATGTACTTAGTATAGTGACAGTCTATTTTGTATAATGACAGTCTAGTGTATATAAATTGTATAGTGACAGTCTATTTAGTATATTTTTATAGTGACAGTCTATTTTGTATATATTTTATATAGTGACAGTCTATTTTAATATATTTTTTGTATAGTAACAGTCTATTTAGTATATACATTGCATAAAATTTGAATATAGAGTGTATCGTGCATCTTGCAATGTATCCATAATATATCATTAGTGTATCCCGAGTGCTTTTGTGTATCCAAAGAGTATAGACTGTTCTACAATGTATAAATTTTGTATATATAAAGTGTATCGTGTATTTTACTACGTAATGATGTAGTAAAATGTATATATGATAGATTTTCTAGAATTTAATATTGTGATAAAAATTACGATGATGGTTGTTATTGACAATTTATATCTATTATATAGTATTTATTTGAATGTACATTTACGTTATTAATTAATTTCTAGCTAAAATAGTATCTTTGGGCAAAATAGTATATGGGTCTTGTGCAAATTACTGAATTTCAAGCTGCTTTGCAGATTTCTGGTAATTAGACAAAAAGAAATTCTGGGTATTGTGCAAGATTGAATTTTGAGAAATGGGTAATAGATTTATTTGCATGACAATGAAGGATGTAAAAGAAACAGGCAAAAATGGAATAAGGAAAGAAACAGGCAAAAATGAAATAAGGTCAAGGAGTAAGAGAAATGAGAGATCAAAGAGGAGGTCACTACTGGAAGAGGAGTTGCTTCATAGGCAAGCTTTATCAATGGCAATCAGCATCAGTTATCTCAAAGATTTGATGGTGGGTCCATGTCTAGACGTATTGGATCCACTATCTCTCGCCGCCGCCGGCGCAATGATTTTCCTGATCAGTTGGCTGTTAATTCCAAACAGGTACTCACTCACAAACCTCTGCGTTATATGTCTATTGTAATTAATTAATTTCTGGCTAGTGGCCGTTAAAAGTTTGGCCCGAGCGGCCAACAATGATAATTTGCTCGAAATGATTCCCTTGTTTCTAGTTTTATACGAACAATAGCGACACGATCAATTAATTGTGTGTATATATATATATATATATATATATATATATATATATATATATATATATATATACAAGATTCCAAAATCTAAGCAAAAAAGAACCTTTTTCAATGGGTATAGTTGAAATTCATTGAAAATATATAGATGAGTCAATATACAAAGTTGAGGAAGATTTGAGGTGACTTGGACTGATTTGGTATCAAAATTCACAGTTAAAATCGAGTTCAAAAAATTCTTCTTCGACACGTATATCAAACATGTATCACGCATGTATCACACACACACACACAAGTATTACTGGATACACAATTGATGCAAATATGATATATATCCTTGAAAATTCATGATTTATTCGAGAAAAAATTTCTAAAATAAATAAAATTAGATAAGCTTTATCGTTATAAACCTCGATTCAAACATTGAAATTCTTGGATAGTCACGAGAAATCCGGCTTAACTTATTTTCTTATTTTTTGACGTTTTCCTTTCCCGTGAAAGACCTTATTAGGCTCTTCACAATACCTAATTGTGTATATTAAATAAATATGTGATACACTAATGATACACAGAGTGCTACACATATCATTTTTTTTCTATGTTTCATCTTCTACTTCGAGTTTTCAATTTAAACCACATCAAAGCTCCGCCAAATCATCCCAAACCTGAGATTCAAATTTAAGAAGTGCCCAATCTATTCTAATAACATCCACTCAAAAGAAAGCAAAGATTTGACTTCTTTTTTTTTTTTTTTGCTACAAATAGCTAATTAGCTAATATTGGTAACAGTTGGCTAATATTTAATGAATGACCAATTTTTGTAATAAGCTACTTATAAATGGACATAGCCGGTAGTTTCCCTATATATATCGTCATCGTAACTTGCTCAAGTAAAATTCCTTATTTTAAAAAAAAAAATAAAGTTAATTTATTTATTCAACTAATCCTTGTTCCAATTAAGGGAAAAAGGGATTCCAATTAACTTGACGCACAATTTTTGGGTGTTACTTGGGACAGAATTTTGTTGGTGGTACTTGGGGCACAATTAAGCAAAGAATGGAATCCTAAGCTGAGTTGGTGTAGGATTAGCTTCTAGTTTATATATATAGAGAGAGAGTATCTAGGTTGAGAAGTGATCGACCACTTGCTAGGTTTCCCATCTCAAATTAATCTTTCGAATATGGAGTCTGAAATCGAATACCGCCATCCCTGCTCGATTGGAGGCCTCCTAATTCGGCATCAACTATCACCAATCAATAACGATAGGAGTAATAATACTACTATTTCTCCTTCTTCTTTAGCCATTCAATTTCACCTTAATACTGATGAACAATTTTGGTATAGACCAGCACCCCATGAACCTGGACTATTCCAAGGACAGCGACGCCATATTAAATCACTTCGTGATCTCACACTGCCCCCTTCTGTATACATGTCATATGACATGTTCTACAGTGCCATGCAATCAAATCTCAACAACTGGGGTGAGGAGTTTGATCGGAATTATCGCCACGTTGTCATTCGTGATATGATAGGCAAAGTACGCGAAATTGTTGATGATGAGTCTAATAAAGGTCGCAGAATCTTGAAGGTGTTCGTTTCTTTAACTTTAGTCATTGACCATTATTCTGATGAGAGGAGTTTGTTGGAAGGATTGTCACCGCGCTTCAACGGGATGCTACCTGCTCGTAAGTCATCCATCATGAATGGAGATTGATGAAGATGAACGTATAAATGATGACTGTGTCATCTGTTTTGAAGAGCTTGGGAAGGACAGGAAGATTTTGTGCATGCCTTGCTCACACATGTTTCATGGAGAATGCATTACGACCTGGTTGGAGAAGAGTCATCGTTGCCCTATTTGCCGCTATGAGATGCCAACTGCTCATGTATTAGACTCCTAGCTAGCTAGAAGGAAGAAATAAACATTAATTAGTTGGATCGTCTTTATTTTTTGAGACTACAACACTTGTACAATAATTGATGTATTAAGAAAGCAGAGTTGAATATAACACTTTGAACAAATTGAGAGTTCCAAAAGCTCACTTGCATTGATTTTTTTTTTTTTTTTGTACATTTGATATTTTATGTTATGATCAAGTTCATTATTCATATTACCAAATTACAAGCTCTTCTAATTGATGTAAGCTTCTTCAAGTTAAGCAGCTACTTCATTTTATGGTCTATAATAATTGGTTCCCCAAGTTAGTCTAGATCACCAAGTTAAATGAAGATTATGAGGTGTTACTTATGTATAAGACTAATTAGATTATTTATTGAAACTCTACTTTGTATATGATTATTGTACTTAATTCATCTCAAAAGTAGTCTGGAATTTCAAGTGAAGCAAATCAGACTGTTTTCGTAAAGGATTAATTAAACTACTTATGCTAATTTTCTGTCCTATTGGATAGTCTATATTAGTCTTTCTTTGGTGGAAACAAACTTATGATGACAGGTTATCCTAGTCTTATGGATTGAAACAAACAAACTTATCATGGGGCTGAAACTTTAGTTCTTCAAAACAAATACCCCATTCCATTAATTAGATCTCGATATCAGCCTGAACAGTAACATGTCAATGTTAGAGAAAATCCATGAAAAAGACTGAAAGTTGTTCTATGATGCGTGAAGAAAATAGACTTGAAGAAAATTGTCAAATTTCTGAAGACAATTACCTTCGAGTTACGAAAACGCTTTCAAAATTCACTGTAGAAGGATATATCAAAAATCCTAGTCCCAAGATTTTCAAAGTGCCATCTTTATTCCCAATTTGGGTCTTTTCCCACCCAAAAGATGGAATCCCCCAAAGAGTTGCAAGAAAAATATTATACAACAACAACAACAACAAACCTAGTATGTTCTCACGGGTAGGGTCTGGGGAGGTACTATGTACGTAGACTTTACTCCTATCTAGTGAAGGTAAAGAGGCTGTTTCCAATAGATCCGCAAGAAAAATATTATAAAAGGCAATAAATGATCAGAAGAACCATTCAACTTTGTACGCCAAGATGCATACCAGATTTAGTTCAAAAGTTTGAGCCTCCACCTCCATGTACATCAAAAGCAGAACACAAGCGACATAAAATAACTTAGGATGTGTTCTATCTCCAGCAAGAAACACATCTAGCCCATCTGCTTTCATATGTTGCAAAACATCGACTGCCCCCTCTATTAGTCCAAAACCTACCCACTAAATCAAAAATACATGTACAATGCTCAACTTTGGTTGAAGGAAGTATTTGTTCTTCATAATGTCAAAGTAATGTCTATGTACCCGGTGCACCAGTCTTAAATGGCCACAGGCAGACAGAATACCAACAAAAGATATTTGGTTCGGCCGTACTTCTGTTTAAACTCATTTGCTGAAACATCTCAAAAGCTCTTTTACATGCCCATGGAAGACTAATCCACATGTTACAGAATTCCAAGAAATGACATCACGATTCGAGATGTTAGGAAATTCCAGCGCTCTAGTGCATGTTCCCACTCCTAAATTACATGTTGACTGTCGCATTAGAAACTGATTTCAAACAACTAATTTCTCAAAAGCTCTTTTACTATGCCCATGGAAGGCTAATCCACATATTACAGAATTCCAAGAAATGACATCACGATTCAGAACATTAGAAAATTCCAGCACAGGAGTCCAAGTTCCCACTCCTAAATTACATGTTGACTACGCATTAGAAACAGATGTGAAACAACTAATTCCTCTTTTACTAACTTTATTATGAGTTTGTTTCCCCAAATTTAGAGATGGTAAGTTTGAGCATACAGTAACTATACTTGTAAAAGTAGCTTCATCCAATAATGCTCCTTCCTCTTTCATTCCAATAAACAATTTTATTGCATCTTCACCATGCTCATTTTTTCCTGGTCCAAATATTGTAGCATTCCTTGCAGTCGCATCACAATATGGCAACTGATCAAAAAGTTTTATGGCACTCTCGATATCACCCTCATGAAATACCTTATGACTAGATTAGTCTGTGATACAAAATCTAAATGGGTTATTCTCTAGACATGCATGAGCTTTTTTCACTAATCAATTTGTTATAAATCCAACAAGACAGAATTCCACAATCTTCCTGTTTCTGCGGCATCCTCATACCTTCAAGTATTTCCCCATTATCCACCAATCAATTTATCATTTCATTCCAAGAGTCACAATCCCTCATAGGCCTTTTGTGAAACAAACTGAATCCTTTCTCTAAATATCCAACCATGATAGCATTCCAAGCTTGGACCTCCCTTATTTCTATGCTGTCGAAACAATCCCTTGCCTCAACATTTTTCCTTCAATAATCAACCTCCTCATCATAATAATCCAAGACGCGAAATCCAGGTCACTCATATGTCTGAATAGCTCTTCAGCCATCTCTAAGTTTTGTGAACTCTACCAAACCAACAATGATAAGATTCCAAGAAACATCTTTTATACGCATAGCCGCTAATACCTCAAGTGCTTCATCCAAAAACCTGTTAGGGGCATTACCCGCTGGGATCATGGAATTCCATGTCACGACATCTCGATGCTCCATAGATTCAAAATTCACTTTAGCACCTTCAACATTCCGTGCCTGCATCAACCCTGAAATCATAGTGTTATACAAAAACAAATCACGGGGAGGCATTTCATTGTACAAACACGCAGCTTTTTCAACATTCCCATTTTGGAAATACCATTCCATGTGACTGTGTTTCTCTCAGGCATTTCATCAAACACCTTTTGAGCTTCTTCTACAAGGCTATTTCATATGTAACTTGACATATTGAGTTTATGGGTTTCAAGTTGGGTGGTGTTATTGTATATGGCCTTCTCAGTATAGCTTAACAAAGTGAATGTGTGTTTGTTTGATAAACTGAATGCATTGAAAAATTAATATACCCCATTTATCAGCTAAATGAGTTCAAAGAGAGAAATAGAAAGCAGAAAACTGAACCGCTAATATTAGTTGAACCGCCCGGTTCTCCAAAAGACAAACTAATTAATGATCAAATTCTTCCCACGGAAAAGTTTGAAAGTTAATTTACGGTTAATATAAGTCTGCGATTAAATTAACATCCAAACCAAATGGCTGTGTCCAACAATTTCACTCCTTTGGAAGTAAATACAGATTCAGCTGAGGTAATTAACTTGATCAACAAAAGAAATTTATTTTATGAACCACTAATTTATGAATGCAGCTCATTACTAGCAGCGTTGGGGCATCCACTAATAAGCCACAACTACCGAGAAGCAAATAGGGTCGCTGATGTACTAGCTAAGAAAAATATCTTTTTGTAGTTTTTCCGGTGTTTACCAATGAAGTACTAGGGGCAAACATCCTAATGCTGCACAAACCAATATTTTGGCGAATATTAATTAATTAATATTAGTATCTGCTTAACAAGAAAACATCCAAACCAAATGAAATAGTGAATGAAACGACTAATTCTACTATTAAATGCAACAAAATAGAATTTGTCTGATTCATAATCTCTTATTTTACAAGTTAATCTTCTCGTACTCATTATAACCACCAAGGTCCAAAACGACCTCTTTAACATTAATTTATCTTAGCATTTCTTGTTTTTGCTCTTTTTTCCATGTCATCACAACAAAGCGCAAAATTTTACATAATCAAGACAAATTTTATACACACACAAAAAAATAAGTATTATAAATTAAATAAATATTTAAAGGAATAAAGAGTTTTGATGGAAGTTTGTTTTTGCAGACAACCAGACAGTAGGAATCCTTTTTATTACTACTGTATATTATATCATTATTATTGTTGTTGTTTTTAAGAGGAGTGGCTTATGAATTTAAAAAAAAGGAACAAAAATTCTATGAGAGTGTAACATGTAGAAGTGTAACTATATTCACTACTCTTGTGTGACAATTGTAAAATGCAACAACATATTTTTTTTTTAAATGTTATAAATAGAATTTTATTTATGGTGAATGTCTAGATTTAGAGAAATTCTAGGGTTCATTACTTGGTGGTTAAGTCACCCTCTCCCTATAAATAGAGGGTTCTATTCCATTGTAATTCATCCAATATCAATAAGAATTCTCCCTCTCTACTTTTCTCTGCTATACTCTTCTTCTTCATTTATTGTTTTATAACACGTTATCAGCACGAGACTCTACCGTCTCAAGAAGCTTTTGGGAAGATTAAGCAAATATGGATATCTCACAAAACAAACTTATATCAAAGTTTAATTGTAAAAGTATTTGTTTAATTGATTCATGTACGACACATACAATATTCAAATAGAAGAAATATTTCTCTCATTTAAGTATGTGTAAGGCAGATGTTACTACAATTTCTGCTAGTAGTAATTTAATTGAAGGCTCTAGAAGAGCTACTATAACTCTGCCTAAGGGAACAATACTTATCATAGAGAATGCAATGTTCTCCTCCAAGTCCAAGAGGAACTTGTTGAGTTTTAAAGATATCCGCCGAAATAGATATCATATTGAAACAATAAATGAGAATAATCTTGAATATCTCATCATTACCAAGAAAGTCTCTGGCCAAAAGAGGGTTATTGAGAAATTCCCATCTTTATCTTGTGGCCTATATTGGACAAGAATTAGTGCAATTGAGGCACATTCTACCGTAAACCAAAAGGTTACTGATTCCAATACTTTTGTACTTTGGCATGACCGATTGGGACATCCTGGATCAATTATGATGAGACGAATTACAGAAAACTTAAATGGGCATCCATTAAAGAATTTAAAGATTTTTTTAAATAATAATTTTTCTTGCACTTCTTGTTATCAAGGCAAGTTAATTATTAAATCATCACCAACAAAGGTTGGGATTGAGTCCCCTGCGTTTTTGGAACGTATACAAGGGGATATTTGTGGACATATTTATTGATACTCAATTTTTTCCTATATTTTAGATATGAAAAATACCTTCAAAATAATCTATATATGCATATATAAGCATATCCCAAGGTTTCATTATTTTTCCTTAATTTTTCCAAGATTTTTAAATCAATTTACTGCCCTATTTTGTCAAGAAAAAACCAATATTTATCCCCAAAATTATCATTTTTGGTGATTCGTTTATTGGATTATCATGTTTATACTAAAGTATAGCTAAGATATTTTTTACGTATTTTTACAAATTTATTTTAGTATTTTAAGGACAAAATTGCATAATTGCAATATTAGCCATTTTTTAGGTTTAAATTCGTCTCATGTTTATAAAATGGGATTTTATACTTTTAAATTGATAACTATACACTATAAATCATTTTAGTACTTTTAATTAGTTTTCAGAAATTTATTTACTATTTTTTATAAATTAAATGGGAAAAAGGGGGCTATTTAACTTATAGCCAGATTTTGTCTCCTAATTTAGCCTAATTTAAACCCAATACCCCAACCCAATAAAACCAGTCCAATAGACCCAAGCCCAATTCCTGATCTACCCAGCCCAATCTGATTGAATCTTGGTCGTTGATCAATTTTGATCAACGGTCCGGATTCTTTCTTTCCAAATTAAACCAAACGACCCCCCCAAACCCCTCTCATTCTTCACTCAACCGACCCTCTCCTCTATCTCTCTATCTCTGATTCTCTCTAGAACCTTCCCCCTCCCCTTCAACTCCGATGAGTCCCACTCACCTTCTCCGGCCACCTCCTGGCCTGAATTTATGGTGGTCTCACCACCTACCGGCCCTCTAGGGTTCCTACACACCTGTTTGCTGAGGTTTCATGGTCTGAATACGAAGAGCTTCATCCAGACCTTATTGGTTCAAGTTTTTATGGCCATCTCCGGCCTTGCTCCGGCAAGCCATGCCTGTTTCGAGCCTGGTTTCGACCCCTCCTACTTAGATCAACAACTATCCTAGCCTTTCTCACCGTTTGGGTTCCCCTGAAACCCTAGCTTTTAAGGTTCTTCTATTTTTCTTTAGATCTTTTCTAGATCCGTGTTTTCCCTAAACTTTTAAACGATCTCTTGGTATTTCTTTCAAAAGTTATGCTTTTAAAACCTTTATATTTTTGCGATTTAGGTTTTTTCTTTTTGAGTTATTTAGATATTTTTCTACTGTGTTCTTTATATGTTCCTCTATTGTGTTCTTTATATGTTTCTTTTGAGTTCTTTATATGTTTCTCTACTGTGTTCTTTATATGTTTCTCTACTGTGTTCTTGTTAAGTTTCTGTTACCGTGTTCTTTGTGTGCTTCTTTTACTGTGTTCTTAATAAGTTTCCTCCTACCATGTTCTTTGTGTGTTTCTCCTGCTGTGTCCTGATTGGTTTTCTTCTACTATGTTTCTTATCAGCCTCTTCCACTATGTTTCTTTGAGTTCTTTTTCTGTGTCTCGCATGTTGTTCTTGTACTACGCTTCTCATGAGTTTCTGCTACTGAAAGAACGTGTTAAAGGTCTCAGTTCCTTTCTGAAACCTTTGAGCCAGTTTCGATTAGTACCCTTTTTCTTGATTGCTTGTCCTCTCATCTCTGTTCTCGATTGATGGTAGAAACCCTAGAATTTGGGGGTTCTTCCGAGTTTTGAAACCATTGGCTATGTGATTTGCTCGAATTGGTTTTATTTCAAAAGAAACCCTAACTCTTTTAGACCTATTTCGAGTTTCAGAACTGAGCTTTGAAATCTCTGCTTCTTTAAGCAATTCTAATTCTCTACTAAACTCTTCTAAGGTCCTTATACTGGACCCTTTGTAT
>NC_031997.1:46865801-46878448 GCF_001879085.1 Nicotiana attenuata
ATGGATATCATATTGAGACAATAGATGAGAATAATCTTGAATATCTCATTATTACCAAAAATGTCTCTGGCCAGAAAAGGGCTATTGAGAAGTTCCCATCTTTATCTTGTGGCCTGTATTGGACAAGAATTAGTGCAATTGAGGCACATTCTATTGTAAACCAAAAGGTTACTGATTCCAATACTTTTGTACTTTGGCATGATCGATTGGGACATCCTGGATCAATTATGATGAGACGGATTATAGAAAACTCAAATGGGCATCCATTAAAGAATTTAAAGATTCTTTTAAATAATGAATTTTCTTGCACTTCTTGTTATCAAGGCAAGTTAATTATTAGACCATCACCAACAAAGGTTGGAATTGAGTCCCCTGCGTTTTTGGAACGTATACAAGGGGACAATTGTGGACCTATTCACCCACCTAGTGGGTCGTTTAGATATTTCATGCTCTTAATAGATGCATCTTCTAGATGGTCTCATGTGTGCCTATTGTCATCACGCAACCTCGCGTTTGCAAAATTAATGGCACAAATAATTTGATTACGGGCGCAATTCCCCGATAATCCAATTAAGTCTATTAGACTTGATAATGCTGCTGAGTTTTCATCCCAAGCATTTAATGATTACTGCTTATCAATTGGGATAAAAGTGAAACATCCTGTAGCTCATGTTCACACTCAAAATGGCCTTGCAGAGTCTTTAATTAAACGTATGCAATTGATAGCAAGATCGTTACTCATGAAAACGAGGCTGCCCACTTCTGTTTGGGGTCACGCCATTTTGCATGCAGCAATGCTAGTTCGTCTCGGACAGACAAATTATCATAAATATTCCCCGTTACAATTAGTTTTGGGTCATGAACCTAATATATCCCATTTAAGAATATTTGGATGCGCAATATATGTGCCTGCAGCACCGCCATATCGCACAAAAATGGGTCCCCAAAGAAGGTTAGGAATATATGTTGGGTTTGAATCGCCCTCCATTATTCGCTATCTTGAAACATTAACGGGGGATTTATTCACTGCTCGATTTGCAGACTGCCGATTCGATGAGACACTTTTTCCAAAATTAGGGGGAGAAAATGGTGAAACCAACGGGAAATTTGTGAAAAAACTCATCATTGTCTCATCTTGATCCACGTGCCTCTATTGTGAAAAAGAGGTGACAAAAGATTAATTCATTTAGCAAAAAAAATAGCAAAATGGCAAATGCCAGAATGCATTTACGGATCTGAAAAGGATAACAAAATCCATATTCCTGCAGAGAATGTTTCCAATCCGATTGATGTCCCTATTGGACAATCTTCTAGTGTCATAGCTAAATGAGTCAAAAGCACGCCTAAAACGTGGCAGACCATTGGGTTCCAAAGATCGAAATCCTAGAAAAAGGAAAACAAATGATTTGGCACTACGAAAGAGTCTCATGAGAAGAAATCCCCGATTTAACAAATTCTGAGATTCATGAGGGAAACACACTGAGACCCGAGACTCAAAAAAAATAAGGAAAACTATACGATAAATCCAATCATATCGAGACAAAATTTGAAGTCGATTGATATAGTGGTGGATATAGTCTTTGCATATAATGTTGCATATAGCATTATGAAAGATAAGAGATCTGAACCTCAATCTGTTGGAGAAGTCGACAAAGACAGATTGGCCAAAATGGCAAGAAGCAATCACATCAGAGTTGAATTCACGGCGAAAACTGAATAGTTTTGGGCCTATAGTCCAAACACTAATGGTGTTAAGCATGTGCTATAAATGGGTCTTTGTACGCAAGAGAAATGAGAAAAACAAGGTACAAATATATAAGGCACGCCTTGTTGCACAAGGATTTTCACAAAGGCCTGGTGTCGATTATGAAGAGACATATTCACCCGTTATGGATGCTATAACTTTCCGTTATCTCATTAGTTTTGCTGTCCATGAAAAGCTTGACATGCATTTAATGGATGTGGTTACCGCCTACCTTTATGGCTCACTTGATAATGAGATATACATGAAAATTCCCGATGGATTTAAAATGCCAAACGCACATAATTCAAAGTCCCGGGAAATGTTTTCAATCAAATTGCAAAGATCTTTGTATGGTCTAAAGCAATCAGGACGAATGTGGTATAATCGTCTTAGTGAGTATTTATTAAAGGAAGGCTATCTAAATGATGCCATTTGCCCATGTGTTTTTATAAAGAAAACAACATCGGAATTTGTTGTACTTGCCGTATATGTTGATGACATAAACCTTATTGGAACTCCTATAGAACTCCAAAAGGCAATTGATTATTTAAAGAAGGAATTCGAGATGAAAGATCTCGGAAAGACAAAATTATGTCTAGGTTTGCAAATTGAACATTTGGCAAACGGAATTTTTGTTCATCAATCTGCCTATATAGAAAAGGTATTGAAACGGTTTTACATGGATGCAGCACATCCATTAAGTACTCCGATGGTTGTTCGATCACTTGATGTGAATAAGGATCCATTCCGACCTCAAGAAGAGAATGAAGAGCTACTTGGTCCTGAAGTACCATATCTTAGTGCAATTGGTGCACTAATGTATCTTGCTAACACTACGAGGCTTGACATAACTTTTTCAGTTAATGTCTTAGCAAAATATAGCTCTGCTCCCACAAGGAGACACTGGAATGGAATCAAACACATATTGCGGTATCTAAAAGGGACTACCGATATGGGCTTATTTTATGGCAATAATTGCAGTCCCGATCTTGTTGGTTATGCCGATGCTGGGTATTTATCTGACCCACACAAGTCTCAGTTTCAAACAGGTTATGTGTTTACCTGTGGAGGCACTGCCATATCTTGGCGATCGACTAAGCAATCAATTGTGGCTACTTCATCTAATCATGTTGAGATAATTGCTATTCATGAAGCAAGTCGAGAATGTGTGTGGTTGAGGTCTATAATACATCTTATTCGAGACAAATATGGTGTGAAATGTGACAAACTACCCACGATTTTGTATGAAGACAATGCAGCATGCATAGCTCAATTGAAGGGAGGATTCATAAAAGGAGATAGGACAAAGCACATTTCACCGAAGTTATTTTTCACACATGATCTTCAAAAGAATGGTGATATCAATGTGCAACAGATTCATTCAAGTTAATATGGCTGATTTGTTCATTAAATCTCTACCAAAGATCTTTTGAAGATGGTGCACAAGATTGAAATGCGAAGGCTCAAGGATGTGAATTGATGCTCTCATCAGGGGGAGTTAATGCGCGTTGCACTCTTTTTCCCTTACAAGGTTTTGTCCCACTGGGTTTTGCTTGCAAGGTTTTTAACGAGGCAACCAAAAGGCGTATTGTTAGATATGTGTACTCTTTTTCCTTTACTAGAATGTTTTTCCCACTGGGTTTTAGTTTAGTTAAGGTTTTAACGAGGCACATTATTTGTTAAATAGACATTCAAGCAGAGGTGTTATAAATAGAATTTTATTTATGGTGAATGTCTATATTTAGAAAGATTCTAGGGTTCATTACTTGGTGGCTAAATGACCCTCTCCCTATAAATACATGGTTCTATTCCATTGTAATTCATCCAATATCAATAAAAATTCCGCTCTCTACTTTTTTCTGCAATACTCTTCTTCTTCATTTATTGTTTTATAACATAAAAGGAATTTTAGATAAACATATAGTTAGTGGGTACATCAACACGATATGTGCAGCAACTAGACATGACATAGCTGCTATAATTTGACTGCAACTCTAATTATACTTATGGTTCAAATTACTTTTTCCATTTCTCTTTAGAAGTTTTTCAACATAAAAAATAAACAATAAAAGAAATAAACTGTGGCTAAGAAAACACCAACGTTACAAAAAGACCAATAAAATAGAGCTCAATTTTCAACACGACAAGAAAAGCAAAAATCCAAAAACCTTATCAGTTATATCCACCTCATGTATATTTCTCCTATCTCTTTGGATTTCATTTCCACACATCAGCACTCAAAACACACTGTAATAACCCCATACTTCTCTACACTTTTGTAAAATCTCCGATCAAATCACCACCGCATTTCAACTAAGATTCCGGCAAAAACATGGCGGCCACAGCTGCCACAGCAGTAGCTTCTTCATTCTCCACTACTCTTCATTCTATACGTTCTAAAACATGGCCTAATTATAACTCTGATCATCTCCTCAAAATTTCATCCACTAGAACACCAAATATTACGTTAGTATTTTCATCATCATGTGAAGTGACTTCAGTTTTTAAGAAGTGGAGGGTGGTGCCGAGGTTGGCGGCTGCGGTGGCGCAAGAGGAGGCAGCGGCGGTGACGGTGGAGGAGGAAGAGGCCGAGGCGGTGGCGGTTGAAGAGGAAGTGGTGGTGGAGGAAAAAGGAGGAGAGGGTTCTGAAGAGAGTAGTAGTGAAGGTGAAGGTGTGAATACTAAGCTTTATTTTGGGAATTTGCCGTATCTTTGTGATAGTGCACAACTTGCTGGAATTGTTCAAGACTATGCTACTCCTGAGCTTGTTGAGGTATGTACTTTACTAAAATTTGGAATAAAAGAAAAAAGCTTTTAGTTTTATAAGGTAACTGCTTGCTTTATAATCGTATATGTGATAATTCAACCCAATTTAAGAATGGATCAAAATAAAGCTTTTATGTTTTCTTGTGCTTGGTTAAGAGATTAGTGGCTTAATCTATAAGATATGTTGGGTGTGAGATAACGTCGTATATTGATATTTTAATAAGTAAAAGAAGATACAAATAATAAGGTGTAGAAATAATCTCAATGGTGTGACACATTTTGAGAAATAAATTGTGCAGACTTAACCAAAAGAGGACTATGTTACACCTGCCAAAAATATTTTTGGGTTGGCTTGGCCTAAATATCTTGGTTCATGTACTTTCACCTAGGTGACCTAAATATGTTGATCAATGATAGTCTGACTGTAACTTGTCTAGGAGTAAGACAAGGCATAATTGTTGTTTATATACTTTCACCTTGGTTTGTGTAAAGAAAAATATGTTAAATTTGATTCAAACTGAAGTTTTGAGTTCTCTTTGGGTTACCCTTGAGGCGAAATCTAACAATTCGGAAAATGGTACACCTTCTCATGGAGATGATGTACACCAGGGATCTGAAGTGTTAAATTAGTTACCTATTTTTCACTCCATTGTTTATATACAAATATTATTTTCTTGCTAACGACTTGCACCGGATCAGGATTGAATATTTGAAATCTTATTATGTTATAGTTACTTCATGAAGTAGATTAAGTGTTTGATCTACAGGCTAGGTTCCTGTATCCAATTTTTGAACCACATTATATATCTTCTATGTCCAGGTTCTTTATGATAGGGAAACAGGTAAAAGCAGAGGATTTGCATTTGTGACAATGAGTTCTCTTGAAGATTGCAGAACAGTAATCGAAAATCTAGACGGAAGAGTAAGAAATTAATTCAATTTCCTTTCGCGAATCACAAAATATTTCTGAATTTGAGCTGATTCGAGGCTATAAAATTGAAGCAAGATTTACTGATTTCAGGAGTATGGTGGGAGAACCTTAAGGGTGAATTTCTCAGACAAGCCTAAACCAAAAGAACCCCTTTACCCAGAAACTGAACACAAACTCTTTGTTGGTAATTTGGCCTGGTCAGTCACATCTGAAAGTTTGGCACAAGCATTTCAAGAATATGGAACTGTGGTTGGAGCTAGGGTACTATACGATGGTGAGACAGGGAGATCTCGTGGCTATGGTTTTGTGAGCTATGAGAATAGAGAACAATTGGAGAATGCCCTTCAAAATCTTAATGGAGTGGTATGCATTTCTTGAACTTACTTTTTGAAGCATTTCATTAGTTTAGATCACTTCTTGAGAAAGGATTAATAGCCTGTTTGGCCAAGCTTCTTTTTGGCCAAAAGTGTTTTTTTTTTTTTGCCAAAAATTGAGGTGTTTGGCCAAGCTTTTGGAAGGAAAAAAAGTGCTTTTGAGGAGAAGCAGAAGGAGTTTTTGGAGAAGCAGAAAAAAGTAGCTTCTCTCCAAAAGCACTTTTTCGAGAAGCACTTTTGAGAAAAATACACTTAGAAACAGTTTTTTAAAGCTTGGTCAAACACTAATTGTTGCTCAGAAGTGCTTTTCAAACTAATTAGCCAAACACAAACTGCTTCTCACCAAAAGTACTTTTGAGAAAAGCACTTTTGAAAAAAAGCACTTCTCAAAATAAACTGATTTTTGCAGCTTGGCCAAACAGGCTATAAGTTATATATACTAATCGCGTAAAAAAATTATACTAGTAGTCAGTGGAATTTAACATATTATAACAAGTTGGTTACTGTTATTATTAGTGGAGTCTTGGCGTAACTAGTAAAGTTGTTGTCATATGATTTGGAGGTCACGGGTTCAAGCCGTGGAAATAGGCTCTTGCAGAAATGCAGGGTAAGACTGCATAAAATAAACCCTTATGGTCCGACCCTTTCCCGAACTCTGCACATAACGGGAGCTTAATGTACTGTGCTATCCTTTTTTATACATATTTTTACATCATTAGTGCGTAAAACTTAAATGTCGGATTTTGTCCCCCAAACTAGAAGAAGATCACTTCATGTTCATACTTTGGACTGCTTTTTTCAAAAGAAACTATCTGAAAGCCTATATAATTTGTTGCTTCTAAATAGGGGCAAATCCAACCATTATAGTTATACCTAGATTTTCAGTATAAAATTCACTAAAATTACTTTAAAAGTTGAGCTATTTATCCATAATTCAAACAAAGTGATGTGTTCAATAGTTGAAATCAAAATCTTGAATCCATATAATTAAAATTCAGGATCCGCCTTTACTTCTAAACCTGGTTGTCATTTCTTGAGAAAATGAATGAACTTCTACAATTTATGCCCCTTTTGTATTTGTGCATTTCAGGAACTGGATGGAAGGGCAATGCGCATTAGCTTAGCACAAGGGAAGAAACAATAAGATGGACAAGATTCATGTATATTAGTTGTAAAAGTTGAAAATTTGCCATCAATAGAAGAATAATGTTTTATTGATGGATTAAGATGGCTAAAGGCTTTAACTAGGACTAAGGGAGATGTACCATTTGAATTACATCTTCCATAGGTTGAGCTTTCTTTCTTTGTTTCTTTACTGCCTTGCATAATTTAGAGATATCATTGTTCCTTTCATATTTTAGAGGAGCTATTAATGTGACTCAAACTAATTGGCAGTCTTATTATGTCACAACCCAATTTAGGATCATGATCGCGCTTAGGAGCAAGTGCTCTCAAGTAAGCCTCATCGATAATTTACAAAAAATCGGAAAGAGTTTCCCTTGTTTTAGGACTATCTGAAAATAAACCTCTCTTAGAAATCAACAACACAACCAACCTATATCGACCAAACAAGTTATAATCCTCATTCACCAAATATTTCCAACACAATAATACTAACTTCATCTCCAAGTATACGATAGGAAAGTCTAATACGAATCACAAGTCTATATCAACAAAAGAATACTTATGACACTCATAAAAATGACTATGGAGCGACTCTAAGAGTTTCAAGAAAGAGATTATAACAAATAAAATAAGAATTTTTGCCCACGCGAATAAATGCGGGGCTCACCGGGAACTGCCAACTCGTGTACTCTAATTAACGGAATTCTTGCCTGCGTCTACTGCTGTCTCTGTAAAACTATTAGCGGTGAATGAGTCGCTAGCTCAGTGAGTAAAAATACTTAACCACAACCGTTTTAATAGGGGACAAGTCAGAAAAAAATGCTTGTATCATAATCTCCAAATAAAATGCCCTTTTTAAAACGGTAATAATAATCAGTCTCATCATGTGTTTCCTGTAACAAAATCAATTTAATAATTCAATAATAAACTCGGTAAATAGTGTCATAGCAAATCTTTATATTTGGGAGGTTTCCAGAAAAGGATCATGTAATATGTATCACTGTATGGACCTCTTCGTAAAAGGAGTCAAATATAACTGTAGGTCCCTACTCGAGGAAAAACCGTAACTGTATGCTAGTTCTACCTTCCCGCTAGCGAGGGCTATAACTGTACTCGGTAATCTGTAAATACAAGGTGCACCAGGTCTAACGAACCCGCCGTTAGCTACGGGATCCTTCAAAGTCTCCTCCCATTTATACTTTTTCTTGTAACCAGTAAATATCCATAAGAAAGCATTTTCAAAATAATAAAGGGCATATCAATTCTTATCAAATCATGTAAATCCATTTCGGTAATGGTAACCCATATCTCAAGTAACAGTAAAACATGTCTAATAACAGTGAGAATATTTTAAATAACGGTAAACATCTCCAGTAAATTGTTCAGTACCATATCAAGTAAAGGACTTGTCCCACATGCATTTTCAAACATTCGGTAACATATTTTATTTTCAAAATAACGTATAAACCCTGCAGGTTATGAAAATACAAATTGTGGTAAGATTACTACTCATAGTACTCGTGTCGAAATATCAAACTCGTCACCTCGAGCGATCTGTATGATTTTCTTCAATCAATCTATAATCACACCAATATCGATATCGTGTTAATTTCTTTGCTTAAGCTAATTCATGGCTAATTTAGATTACCCAAATCCTCAGAGTTTTATGTTCTACCATCAATTTGCCGAATTATATTTCTCTATACTATGAGTAATTCAACTAGTCTATAACCTATCAATACCAACTTACTCGTATATTAATTCTTCAATATTTTTCCTTTATCCCAGATTATGCCAAACATATGTATAAATCTAAATCATATAGGATCACTGCCAACAATAATTTCTTTCGTACCTAACGCAGTTACATACACCGAGATGATAATCTTAACCAAATTGAAGTAAGAAAATTTACCCTCTGAATTGTAAAATAATGCCTTCAACAAAAGCCTTTGAATCTCTGTTTGATCCTATAATTTATTGATACTACTATATACAAATGGGCATTAAGAATTTGATTTATTTTCATATGAAACTGTTTCTTGTCCTCACGTAGTGCCTTACAAGCATTCAAGATTCTACACTAGACTAAATTATTTGCTATAAGATTAAAAAAATACTTATTCATCTAATGAGAATCCATGTTTGTACTAAATTAAAAGTAACGTAAATTTATTTGTTTCTTCTCTTAGTTAACAAAATAATCACTAATATTATGCTAAGTATTGAGTAAAGAAAATCTCATATATTCTTATGACTCTGTAGAATGGATATTCTTGGAACAGGTAATGATTGAGTTGGGATTTCCTATTAAGTTCCTCCAATGGGTGCTTACATGTATGAAGACCGTTTTCTACTCAATTATCATCAATGGAGAACCTGCTGAACCATTTCCAGCTGCAAAGGGATTGAGACAGGGAGACCCCATGTCTCCTTTCCTCTTTGCAATTGCTATGGAGTACCTGAGTAGAAGCTTGAATGGACTGAGGAAAGAAAAGGAATTCAAATATCACCCAAGGTGTGCTAAGCATGGCATAACTCATCTGAGCTTTGCAGATGATCTGCTATTATTTGCAAGGGGTGACATGACCTCAATAACTCAACTACAACACTGTCTTAATCATTTCTATGCAGCTTCAAGTTTAAAGGCTAATCATGAAAAGAGCTCAATTTTCTTTGGAGGAGTTACTCAGTTGGTAAGTGATGAGATAGTCCAGAAATTTGGTTACTCTAGAGGTACACTGCCAGTTAAATACCTTGGAGTACCCCTAACCACTAAGAAGATGTACATAGCTCAATGGCAGCCACTTATTGAAAAGATGGTGGCAAGGATCTCTTCATGGACAACAAAAAAACTCTCATATGCTGGAAGAATTCAATTAGTAATCTGTGCTATTTGGTATTCAGGCTTATTGGTCTCAACTGTTTCTAATACCTAGCAAGGTACTGAAGACTATTGAGGCATACTGCGGAAGCTATGTATGGTCAGGAGTTAATACTATCACAAGAAGATCTTTGGTGGCATGGGACAAATTGTGCACACCTAAAAGTGTTGGGGGACCGAACCTAATCAACCTTAAGCTATGGAACAAAGCAGCAGCAGCAGCAAAGAATTACTGGGATCTAGCAAATAAAGAGGACAAGATGTGGATCAAATGGATTCATGCATACTATATAAAAGGGCAACAGATATCTAATATGCCAATACCACAGCAGGCATCCTGGCTAGTTAGAAAAATGATAGAGGCAAGAAGATCAGTGACAACAATTCATATCCAGCAAAAGCAGAATAATAGCATGATCAGACAGTTATATTTGGCTATGTTGGGACAATTACCAAAGGTAGAATGGAAGATGTTCATGTATGGAAATGAAGCAAGGGCAAAAGCTAAGTTCACTATGTGGCTATACTTCCATGACAGGATGCTAACTAGTGACAAATTGAGTAAATGGGGATGCAGGTGGACAGGGAATGCAGTCTATGTCAAAAACATGATGAAAACAGAAATCATATCTTCATTGAATGTGAGTATACTAAGAATGTTTGGACAAAGCTACTGAAATGGATGCAAAGGCAACAACTGTGGGCAACATCCTGGGATCAACACTGGCAACGGGCAGCTAAGAATGCAAGAGGGAAATCAAGTAAAGCAGGAATATTCAGAATGGTATATGCAGAAGCAATTCATGAGATATGGAACGAGAGAAACCTTAGGATATTTGAAAAGCAAAGCAAGAAAGCTGAAGACTTAGCTAGGAACATAGCATGCATATGTAATGTTAGAGCAACAAATCAAAATAGGCAGCTTATACAGAATTTTCAGTTTTGATGTAAATATAAGTAGAGAGGAAATGAGTACTGTAATTACATGTATAGGGGAGAGAGATACATCTCAAAGACAATAGGCTGAGTATGTAAGCCAACTATGGTTTTGTAATGCTTCATTGGTGATTAATGAAAATTCCTAATTACCAAAAAAAAAAAAAAGACTTATATAAATTACCATGGAAAAAATTTAGGATTCAATTACCTAACTTATTCTCCTCCTCCGTAAATCCCTTTGCTAGAAAAGAGAAAAACCCACTTTGTGGTTTTGCCTTGGATGCTTCTGTGCGTTTTTTGCTTCTGCCGAGTTAAATTTCTTGCCCCCAATTCCTTTGATAGTTAACGTAGGGCTTTGAGCCTAATTCATCTCTTATTGTACTTTTTTTTCTTTTGGTTAGTTATTCTTTTTTTTCTTTTTCTTTTTCTTTTTCCTTTTTTTACAAATTACTTAATTACCCTGTTGATTTTTTTTTTAATGAGGAGTATTACATATTAGTACAAGCAAATTATCACTTTTAGTCCGCGCCTAAATTATATACATTCGATAGCCGAAAAAGTAGTATTAAATTTGTCTAAGTTTTGTATATAACATGTAGAATGTATATATATACAAAAAAATATTAAACAAATATACATTTTTTCGATATTTATTTTGAGAGCGGCTATACATTGTCATCTTCGCCATAATGTTTGGGATGAGTTTCTTGTACAAATAAACCGACGTACATTATTATTCCACAGAAGTTGCGAAAATAAACACACCAAAAACATGTGTTGGACTAAACATGCTTTATTATAGTGGCAATACATGCTTAACAGTATGGATTATTATACTATGAGCAACACTTAATTAATGATACACAAATTGATGTGGCAGATTAATAATAGTTGCTATGGTGTCATCATCGCCTTTTAACAACTAAAAAATGCTTAAATTCTTGCATTTGTACTTTTGAAAAATTAATGTGGACATGGAAAAGGATAATGGGTACGCAATTTTTTTTGCTTCTTGGTTATAACTTATAACAATCACTGATACGAAAGATATTTGCAATTGTCCTTTAGAAAAGACAAATAGTTAAACAGAACATAATAAACGATTGAGGTATTGACTTTGACTTTAAACTTAATCTAAATAATAAACTCTAAAATTCTGGTACTCGTAAGAATTAATTTAGTAATTCTTTCGCATTAAAAGTAGTATTCAACATTTATTCATCGTCTTATCATTCAAGTGATATTAATAAATCTAAGGGTGTGTTTGGTACGAAGGAAAATGTTTTCCATGGAAAATGTTTTCCTAGAAAATGTTTTCATGAAAAATGAGTGGTTTTATCACTTATTTTCTCTTGTTTGGTTGGTAAGTGGAAAATATTTTCCGGAAAATATTTTCTATTGTTTGGTTAGAGAGTAGAAAATAGTTTTTTTAGGAAAATATTTTTTATGCAACTCTCCTCACCCCCTCCCCCCTCCCCCCTCCCACCTCCCCCCTCCCCCCACCCCTTCCCGAAGTCTCTAAAAAATTGNGTATTGACTTTGACTTTAAACTTAATCTAAATAATAAACTCTAAAATTCTGGTACTCGTAAGAATTAATTTAGTAATTCTTTCGCATTAAAAGTAGTATTCAACATTTATTCATCGTCTTATCATTCAAGTGATATTAATAAATCTAAGGGTGTGTTTGGTACGAAGGAAAATGTTTTCCATGGAAAATGTTTTCCTAGAAAATGTTTTCATGAAAAATGAGTGGTTTTATCACTTATTTTCTCTTGTTTGGTTGGTAAGTGGAAAATATTTTCCGGAAAATATTTTCTATTGTTTGGTTAGAGAGTAGAAAATAGTTTTTTTAGGAAAATATTTTTTATGCAACTCTCCTCAC
>NC_031997.1:46878458-46936457 GCF_001879085.1 Nicotiana attenuata
TAGTAGGTGGATGGTAACGGAAAAACTGAAATTTAAAAAAAAAAACGTTTTTTGGAAAGGGGGTGGGGTGAGTTGGTGAGGGCGAGAAAGGTTGAGAAAGAGCTTTGGAAAATGTTTTCCCTTCTTTTGATAAAGGAAAACATTTTCCTCCAATTGGAGGAAAATGAATTCATAAGGGAAATGTTTTTCAAAACATTTAAGCAAACCAAACATGGGAAAATTGGAAAATATTTTCCAGAAAATGTTTTCCTTCATACCAAACATACCCTAAATGCACGAGTTTAGTTTTTATCATATAACAATTTAGAGTTGATTCACACAATTAGATTCACTTCATAATTAACAATTAAGTAACTACGCTAACAAAACATGGGTGATTAATTTGCTAAAGCTGATTAAAATTTATCAAGCTTAATATACTCCTAAACAATGAAAAATAAATTTTATATATAGCTATAACATAAATAGTTGGGGGGGGGGTAGTGGGGGGGGGGGGGTCAAAGGAACCAAAAAGTCGTGCTATACTTTTATTATTTATATCGTAAATTTTTCAAACATCACATTTAAAGAATTTTCTAAATATACTTAGAGATTTATATGTCGAGAAAAATAAATAAATAGAGAACCTTTAATATGAACGATCCTCGAATAATGACAAATCCAGATAAAACAAAATGGAATCCTCCAAAGACGCTATTCATTAGATAATTGATGTTTTTTACTCTAATTTTTTTCGTATTTATACTTTTTCACTTCTTGTTATTAATGTATACTACCGACATGGTTCAAGAGAACTAAGATCGCTCCCAGCTAGGGATGTTCATGGTTCGGTTTGAATCGGTTTTTTTCCCTTAAAAGAAACCAAATTAAGTAAATTGGTTTTTCAAATTTTAGAACCAAACCAAACCAATTAAGTCGGTTTTTTCTCAATTCGGTTTATGTCGGTTTTCGGTTTTTTCGGTTATTTGTCGATTTTTTCTTAAATATAAGACATACACTGTCAAACACATATTCCGGCGACCACATTTTCAACGTAACACTATCAAATCAATTGCCTTTTGAGAAATCTATTATTTACCAAGATATATTGATGATAATTGAATCGAATAGTAATGAATAATTTAAGGACTCAATTAAAAATATATTATTTTTAACACGAAATGGATTTTTACACTTAGCAAAAGAAAACTACCATCAAACTAGAATGTAAAGGTAAAGAACTATACTAAAAGTGCAAACTATTAACATTTACCATTAAATTTTTGAAATTTTGTATAAAAATATACATATATATAGGTGTAATAATAAATTTGAAATAGCTACTCCTATAGTCGGTTTGGTTCGGCTTTTTTTTATTAAAACCAAAACCAAACCAAATTTGATCGGTTTTTAAAATTCAAAACCAAAACCAAATCAAACCAAAAAGTATCGATTTTTTTGGTCGGTTTGGTTTGGTTTTCGGTTTGGTTCGATTTTTCGGGTTTTTATGAACACCCCTACTCCCAGCCTCTTTTCCAATCTCCATTGCCCCCACTCGCATCCTGCCATGTTATTTATTTTTGAAAAATGAATTTTGTTTTATATCGGATCGCTTTATTTAAGTGCTTCCTTGCTTCATCCCGCGAAAATAGACATTAATAGATTTTGTCTGACCGTATTCATACGTTGCTCTGTTTTGCCTCCGTCTCGCCCCATTGCTCACTTCATTTAAGCGCTTTCTTGTTCCACCCAGGGGCGGATGCACCTTGGTGTAAGCGGTGTCGGATGACACCGCTTTGCCGGAAAAATTCACTAAACATGTGTAAATTATACGTACAAAAAATATTTTATTAAATAAACAAAACAAAATGACGCAACTTTACACATATTTCTCGCTAGCTCTGCTGGTCAAGTGCTTCACTTTTTTAGGCGAGGTCCTGGGTTCGAACTTGAGCAGCTTCATCCTGAGTAAGATTTTCAGCGGTTTTCTGCTAAAAAACTTGTTTTTCTCCAAGTATGTTCCATGGTAAGTTTTTTTTATTATCTTTTTCTTTCTATCTTTTTCTTGGGGGAAGATGAAGTTAGTCCAAACCCAAATTGTAAAGTCAAATAATGAAAGAGTTTTAAGTGATTGCTTAGTGTTATATATAGAAAAGGTAGTATTTACTATTATGTCTAGCAAGAATATTCTGAATACATTTCAAAAAATAAAAACTTGTTGAGGAGGGTTTTAGTATTATACTTGAATTCATTTGCTTAATAAGATTCGAATTTGTATATTTTTGTGTGTATCGTGACAGTAATTTATCTATTTGTTCACTTCTTTAAATGCGACACCGCTTACGAAAAATCCTGCGTCCGCCCCTGGTTCCACCCTGCTATGAACAATACATTGCTACTCCAATAGACACCGTTAGTAGTCCGATCTTACTCATCCCTTATCCCGTTTTGCCTCTGTCTCGCTCTATTGTCCACTTCATTTAAGCGCTTCCTTGTTTCACCCCTCTAAGAACAATACATTACTAATAGATATTAGTGAGTTGTCCGATCTTACTCATGCCTTACCCCGTTTTGCCTTTGTCTCGCTCCATTGTCCAATTTACTTAAGTGATTCCTTCTTCCATCCCGCTAAAGCAATACATTATTAATAAATATCGATAGTTGTTCGATCTTACTCATACCTTAACCCGTTTTGCCTTCGTCTCGCTCCATGTCCACTTCATTTAAGTGTTTCCTTATTCCACCCCGCTAAGAACAACACATTACTACTTCTAATAGATATCGATAGTTATCCGATTTTACTCATGCCTTACCCTGTTTTGCCTTGTCTTGCTCCATTGTCGACTTTACTTAAGTGCTTCCCTCTTCCAAGTTCCATCTCGCTAAAAGCAATACATTATTAATAAATATCGATAGTTGTCCGACCTTACTTATACCTTAACTCGTTTTGCCTCCGTCTCGCTCCATGTCCACTTCATTTAAGTGTTTCCTTATTCCACCCCGCCAAGAACAACACATTACTACTACTAATAGATATCCATAGTTATCCGATCTTACTCATGCCTTACCCGTTTTACTTCCTCGCCCCCCTTGCTATCTCTACCAATTAGGCAAACGTCACACTATTAGATAATCCTAAGCAAAACAAATACTAAAAAAACCAAAAAGAAGCCCTATCAATGAGGTCTAAATCAACGGTTGAAAACATGCGGACATTTACCCAACCAATAAAAAACCAGCACCAAAACCGTGCAAAACACAGCTGTTTATTAAGATGCGCATGTTTTCTCACCAACCTACAAAATCCTCCTTATTCTAACGCGTCAGCAGCTCTTTCTCTCTCTAAGCATTTTAGACCAGTGGTCACGAGCCCTCACTCCATTTTTCTCTCTCTCTAGAAAGTGATTAGCTCGTGACTGACGAACTCAGTGCCTATTGCTGCTGTTAGTGGAAAGTAACGGAATATATATATACACTCTCTTCTTCTTCTGCTGCTATTTGCTTGCGGCAATGTGAATGTTGAATGTGTGAAATCTAGGGTTTTTGGATTGTGGATTTTAGATCTTTAGTAGATCTAGGGTTTTGATTCTCATTTCATTGGATTTTGTTAGTTCGTTTCTGCCGCCGCCGTTGCCACCGTGTTTTACTCAATGGCAACGCCTTTTCACTTGCCAGTCACTGCTGCTCAGGTATCTCTTTCACTCTCTTTTCACTTGCCAGTCACTTAGACTGATGAAAACTATTTAACTTCTTACCGTTTCTTCCTTGTCTGTATAATTCATTCGTAGAGCCGTTGAATAGAGTGTCAAGGCATTCCTTTTGTTATAAACCGTTGCTTCCGTGTGTGTTTATTCATTTGTAAAGCAGTTGAGTAGAGGGGAGGAACGTTTGTTTGTTTGTGTGTAGCTTTAGCTTTTGCTGTTTGGGTTTTTGATATCTGTGGTTATATATGGATGGATTTAACTTGTAGACAGCCTGTTAGAAGGATAAGGATAATAATCCCGAGATAAAAATTGTTGGATTATGTAAATTCATGTTCGGTTGAATTTTTATTTCTGTTACAAGTAATCCGAATGAATTTTAATTTCCGTTATAAGTAAATCCGGGATTAGCTATATTACAATTTTGGTATTATTTTTATACCACATTTAATGTGTGATAGCAATCTCGAGATAGGTTAAGTCTATTCTGTTATTAATGAAACCGAAAGAAAGAAAGAAAGAAATCGAGAGCTTTTTGTATAGAAAAGAAAAAAAAAGAGAGCTTTTTGTATAGATCGAGACTTGTAGCTTGATTCCTTACTCATTCCATATTTGGAAGAATTGCAGAAACCGTTTGATAACACTTCTTCCTATTTCTTTCTCAATGATATCTGACGAGCTAATCACGGGATAAAACATCAAATGACAAAAGTGCCCTCCTTTAAAGTGAAAATCGGAAATTAAAGTTTATCTATTGTGACCAAATACATGTTTTATGTTATACCCTGTATATCCCATTTTTAATCCAATAAGTCAAACATCTACCAAAATAGTATATCCACTAAATAATCCCGTTATTGTTTAATCCGTACATTATAATCCCCCCATTATAATCCCAGTATAACCTTTTTCTCAAACCAAATGACTTCTGACATTGTAAACTAATTTACACAACCATTTTAGTTTTATCTGCTGTTAAACATGACGTTTGCCCTGTTTTGCTAGTTACCAATCCACGTTGAATTGGCTTTTAAGTGACTTGACAGTGTAAAAGTTCTTTACAATATCAATGCATAAAGTTAAATTCTATATGGGTATGCATGTCTACATCCACTTTTAAGAGATATATAAACTACTAGAGGTAAATACTTTTGTTGTGTTTATTTTCCTTTTAAATGCACCTGTATATAGTTGGAATACTATAGTGATTGAATCTCCTAAAAAGGGATAAATTTTCTGAAAAGAGCCGCAATCTCTAGTAATCAATGCGAACAATTAAGAATATAATGCAATGGAAACAAACGAGATATATAGGCAGTACCAACTAGTTAAGGATATGTCCCAAAGAAGAAAAACTTGTTTAGGAGTAACCAATTAAGGGTTAGTTGTTTTTGTTGCACTTACATTAGATTAAGTAAGGGTGTGTGTGATTTAGAGAACCTTTAGCTCTATAGAGCCCTAATTTGCCTTAGAAGACAAATTACTTATCAGTGGTAGAATGAAATGAGCCTAAATAGAGCGGAATATTAGGACTCATATTGCTGATCCCAACTTGTTTGGGATTGAAGGATTCTGATTGATTTATTGTTTTTAATGGCTGGGATTTGAATTTCATTTGTTTCTGGGGTTTCGGTAATGTTTCAGGTTGGGACGTACTTCGTGGGCCAGTATTATCAGATGTTACAGACCCAGCCCGATTTTGTTCACCAGTTCTACAGTGATGCTAGTACCGTGCTTCGAATTGATTCCAGCACCAGGGAGACCGCTTCAGGGATGCTGGTATTTTATCTAAAGTGCCTTACTTCTTTGTACTTGCTTATGAGTAAAACCTTCTTTCTAGTTACTTCTCAATTAAGTGTTTTTGGTTGTTTGCCTTGGAATTTGGTTAATTTATGCCAGAGTTTGGCTGATCCAAGTTTATTCAATTTACAATGGTGAAAACCAAGTTGAAGTCTCTTATTCTTGTGCTTTTACTGTTTTGTTTGGCTTCAAATAGATCAACAGCAGAAGCCAAAACATTAAACTAAAGTACTCTCCAAGTTGTCCATCCATTGAGTTGGACATTAAATGCACAAAAATTACTTAGATGATTAATATTCTTGATTTTGTTGCTCTAGATGTGTTGTACAGGGCTGACTTTAACATTGGACCAGCACCCTTTTGATTTTGTTTAGCTGTTTCAGTTGTCATGTGCTAATTGAAGCTTATTACTAATGTATGACTAATTATGTTGAGAGTAATTCAATCATTATTAGGACTGTATGGGATATAATTGGGCTGGCCAATGATTGTTTGATCTTGCTCGATACATGTTCTTAACTGGAGCATGGTTCTGTAGTCATCTCTATGATGTCCATAAGTTTCAGATTAGCTTTGAGGAGTTCTTCCATGAAGTTAGCCCCTGTTCTAAAACAAAGCTCTAATATGGAAAACTATCTGCTGAGTGCAGCTTTCACTTCCATGTTCTAGGTATTTAGGTTAAAGTCAGTCTTTCTGAAACCCAAATATAGAAGCTATGTCCATCAAGTTCTCCGTTTCCCTAGTCAGCCGCATAAGTGGTTTCTCTCTGTCCTCTAGAAGTTGAAATCTGAAAGAAGTGGCATCGTGTATACTTCTTTCCACCACCACTCCCCTTTTCTGTTATGTGAGTCCCAAAATGTACACTTCTATCAAAGGCACTCCATATTTTGCTGGTGTCTTGAGTTCCTTCTTAGTATCATAACTACCAGTGAGTTACTTCATAAAAAGAATCATAACTACCAGTGAGTTGACATGTGACATGCTCTATTACTAATAAAAGAAAGATTTTCAAATAGACAAAAGAGAAAAGCTTTATCTTTGAACCCCTGTTCAAAAAGAAAAGCTTTATCATTGAACAACTTCTATTCCAGTATAATAGAACTTCAGGTCATTTTCAACTAGCTAATAAAATGGTTCATGTTCTGTCATGTTCCTTTGGCCCCAATATGATTTATTCTGCTCTTTTTCATTGTTCTTTCTGTGATTTTGTGCAGCAAATCCACACCCTCGTCATGTCGCTTCACTATACTGGGATAGAGATTAAGACACTTCATTCCTTGGAATCATGGAATGGTGGTGTCCTAGTGATGGTTTCAGGTTCTGTCCACGTGAAAGGTATCAACAGGAGTAGGAAGTTCGTACAAACATTTTTCCTTGCACCCCAGGAAAAGGGATACTTTGTCCTCAATGATATCTTTCACTATGTTGATGAGGAACAAATTCTTCAGCATCCGGTGCCCTATCTAGGGCAGACTAGCCTCGATTCCAAGCTGAATGTCTCCACTGCAATTCAAGAGCAAGGTATGAGTTCAATCTTCAAGCTTTTCATCCTAAGATATGTCTGATGGGTAGATCCTCTCACTATTGTTGTTTCTCTCTCTCTCTCTCTCTCTCTCTCTCTCTCTCTCTCTAAAAAAGAAGAAATTATTTAGTGTACTGTTAAGGTCTTTCTCTTTCTTAGCTTTTTCGGAGGGAGAGCGAGGGTGTTGGGGTGTGTAACTAACAGAACCATGCGGCGAGGGGGAGCATGGTGAATGCTTCACCCTAGCTAAGTTGTCGTTAGGAAAGAATACTTCTTTTGATGAAGTAGGGAAGAATACTTCTAGTTGCTCCAAAAGCCAAACCTCACTAGTTTCCCAATTGTCACATTTTTTTTCTGGTGAGAAGTTTTAGTGATATGCTATAAATTGGTTTTGTTTCTTTATGTAACCCACACTCTTAGGTAATTAACTTGAAGGAAAAGTTGAAGAAAAATACTCCATCTCTTCTTTCAACAGCTATAACTTGGGAAAAAGATTGCACTCTGAAACATCTGTATTTTTTTGAAATGGTAAAGTTTAACATCTCTAATGTGTTTCAGTACACAGAAGGGTTCTCTTTGTGGTAATTATTTCAGGGTCGAAGTAGAGATATCCCAAAAGGTTTTTGTACTTCTTTGAAGTAGTTTGTCTAGAAAATATTAAATAGAAAGACAAAAAGATGTTTGGAGATGGTCCTAATCCTAGCGAATAATGATGACAGGAAAGCACCGAACTGGAGCTTTCCAAAATAGGCTTCCCTTTGAAGCACCTTCAAGAAGCGTTCCAAAAAATAGATGCTAAAAGCTAAAGCTCTAGTTGCTTGTACAGGTTGTAATTATGCACTAATCACCAAACATTTGCGTCCTACTGAACAGGAAAGGCCTCACATCAGCATGTTCAGTGTTGTTTATAGTTTGTCTATGTCATAATGTCTCATCCTGTGCTGAGGAAATATCCTGTCCGCCTTTTAGTAGATTCTTAAATGTCGATGCAATTGAATAAAGACTTGGAAGTCAGTTTCTCTGCAGTCCTGTGTACTAATGCTGCAGTACTATAATATAACTTGTCCAAAAGAAAATGTCCATATTTAAAAGATTAATGATGGTTTCTGCAGTACCCAACTACATGCTTGGTGGAGAAATCCAGGCAAGGGAGTTTGCTGCTCCTCCTAAAATTCAAGATAATGGGCCTGTCAATAACTACAGTTTTCCGGAGGAACGGCTGCAGCATGTCCCTGAAGCTGAGAAGATCCTTGAAGATAATTTTGCAGCACAGTCAAATGGCTCACTTCAAAGTACAATTAATGCAGTACAAGAACATTTATCCAGTCCTATTGAGGAACCAGTTGCAGAGCCCCAAAAGCACACTTATGCTTCTATTGTATGCCATTACCTTACATTCTCATATTGTATTGAGTATGCTTTTGCTATGAACTAATTTTATTTGCCTGATTCTAAATTGGAAGTTACAGGTTACTAAAGGGCAGTCTGCACAAGGAGGACCAGCTCAGTCTTCTTTCAACAAACCTACACCTCCTCCTTCAGAGTGGCAACATGTGTCAGAGCCTCCTAGTCTGTCATCGGTTCCATCGACTAATGCTATTGAGAGGTCTATAACAGAGGCAACAGAAGAGGCTTCAGCTGTGGAAGATGAAGGTTAGTTTCTCGTACATTGGTACAACGTGCTCATCCTTTCTTCTCAGGAATGTGTATTCTTTTCTTAAGGGACCTCATTTGAGTGATATGCTTACATGATTTTCCTTTTTGAACTTTCTGCAGTTGAAGTCAAGTCTGTATATGTCAAAAACGTGCCTACAACGATGGCGGCTTATGAAATCGAGGAGGAATTCAAAAAGTTTGGTAAACTAAAGCCTGATGCTGTTGCCATTAGAACGCGAAAGGTTTGTTCTATCATCTTTCGCTTGTCTACTCCTGAATCTAGGTTAGGTCAATATAAAGCTCATCTGGAGTTTGATGTGATGCAGGACATTGATGTGTGCTATGCATTTGTCGAATTTGAAGATGTAACTGGTGTTCAGAATGCAATTGAGGTTTGAACTAACATTTCAAAATTTGAGCAAATCTTTAATTATACTTTTTGTGTTTAGGTTTCAATACTCATAAGTTTTTCATTTCTGCCTGGTGCTTCTAGATGTGTTCCTCGCCAGTTATGTTGCTATTATTATTCCCTCCGTCTTGATTTTAATGATGCGATTTGAATATCATGATAATTAGGGAATAAAAGTACAAACATTACCAATGGAACAGAACCGGGATAAGCATTACTTTGTTCGGTAATTTCCATTGCTAATTGAGCATCGTGATTGCCGTCTGCCGTGCTAAAGTAAAGTCAGGTTACGTGGGGAATATGTAAAAACCTGCTGTAGTTTAACCCAAAGTTAATTGGGAATGCTTAGACTTGCTAAAATTATTCTTAGTTAAACTCTTCATCTTCCAAAGAGTACGAAAATCAAACAAGACAATGCTAGGAAGGCTGCGATGGATTGACATCCTATCTTTTTGTAATTTGAATAAGTGAAAATGGTGCTATTTTGTGAATGGGGTCAAATGAATTGGCACAAAATGGAGGTAATCCAAGTAAAGTGCTGCGGAAGTTGTGTATTATCTTGTATCTCTTATTTTTCTCCCCTTCATTTAATTGTAACTAATACTGTCAACTAAGACTAATTACTGCATTTACCTTCAGAATATGTATTGACAATTAAGTAAACTTTGTTGCAGGCATCTACTGTTCAGATTGGTGGACACCAGTTGTACATTGAAGGGAGGAGACCAAACAGAAACAACTTAATTCGAGGAAGTATGTGTTTTTTTCCTTCTCAATTATCATTCATGAAATCCAGCATATCTTTAAGCTAAATTGTTTCTTGTTGTCTTTCTAAGATTCTCTGAGCACAATATTTTTCTACTAGGTGTGATCACTAAGCACAATTTTAGCAATTCAAGAAGGTGCTTTTGGCACTCTTCTATAGTCCACAAAAAACCCTATCAAATTAAATACTCATATTTCAGCCTATTTGGAGAGTAAGCAGAACAGCTTTTCTACTTTTGTTTTGGCGGTGCATGGCAGTTACTTTGGTTCCCTACTTGGTGGAAGATAAGGGACGTCAAAGAACATGGATCAACCAAACCATCCTCTTAACTTACTCTTCAGTTCTTGGAGTAAAATTTAACCCTGGAGATAGCTGTGTCTTCATGTGAAAATTCAGTATAAAATGAACAATGAACATTACTACTTCCTGGGGTTACTTGCAATAACCCGGTTTCGAAATGAAAGTGGTATCATGAATGATGAAAAACAGTGAGTAGAGAAGAATAATATGCTCAGTGGGATTATAATCGCACTATTTCACTTGCATTCTCTGTCAGGCTGCAATTGTAAATATTTGGCTCCCACCTCTTCACCATGGTATTGGTCTCAAAACAATTCATATGTATGCTGGTATCAATAGAACTTACTTAGGACCTCGTTGATTTCTAGTAAATAGTTAGTGTTTGTTATCAGTTGAAGTAGGGCCTTTTTTTTAATACTCACAAGTAAATAGGGCCTATATTAGGTTCCTGTGTGCTTGTAATAGCCGAAATAGGACTGTTTAGGGAATCACTAAGCCTGGTCCTTGTCTGGTGGCTTCCTGCTTCATTTCTTTCATTTCACAAGTGACTTTACTAAAATCTGATGTCATGAAAATTTATTTTGCTCTGCTTCCAAAAAATGTTGAATTCTTATGGTTTGTCTTTAAATTGGGGACACAGGAGGAAGGGGTAGAGGCAGAGTTAGCTACTCCATGGACGGGAGGGGGCGCTATGGCAGCCGTGGTTTTGGCAGAGGTGGTCAAGATGGAGGTGACCGTGACTACGGAAGATCAAGAGGAAATGGTTACTATAGACAAGCTCCTCGGCAAGAAAGAGCTTACTCTGGCAATCAGCAAAGCTTGAGAAATGAGCAGTACTCATGGGAATAAGCAAGTTGAATTTTTGAAGGACAATACCTTCCTTCCATACAAGCCATTTTGCGAACAGCTTATTCATCTTCAAAGTTTTCGAAAAGATTAGTATACTTTGAGAAGCATCAAAATTTAGATTTATTGGATGGAATCATCCCAAATACATATATTTTTTGGCAGAAATAGCAAGTGTTTTTTTAACTTACATGAAGTTACCGAAAAGGGGTTTTAATGCAGTTTTGGCCTGCTGCTGGATGTTCTGCACAAGTTGTCCATTAGATGTTTTCCTTTTAACTGATTGATCTACATACTCCTCTCACCAGCATGAATATCTCCGGCCTAATGCAAACTGTAAATCCTAAACGGGATTAACAGCCCTCTCCTCCCCTATTTGTGTGTTAATGTTGGAGCACTTAGGAATCAGATGCATTTAGTATTTTGGCTTCTTGATCGGTTGGTACAGGTTTTAAATGGTATTGGGATTGGCACGTCTTCAAAGATTTGTCATTTGTCAACATTTGTTTTGGCCTTCAGAAGCATTGCGAATTACTGGATAAATCATGCCCAGCTATGTTATAGAGGAAAATGAGAGACCGACGATGTGAATTTTCATTTGGGCTCTGTAAGTTAGGCTTGGGGTCTATTCTAGAGAAGACCAACTTAGCTCGTCAAAAATGAAAGAGAAGAAAAATGGAAAGTCCACATTAAATGCAGGGTAAAGATTGCGTACAATAGACTGGTACGGCCTTTCCCTAGACCCCAGCATAACGGGAGCTTAGTGCATTGGACTGCCCTTTGCCCACATTAAATAATCCAGGGAGGATGACATTTATAAGATCACGCCCTCGGACCCCCATCTTGACTAATAGTTGAGGCGTAAACTTTAACATGTCAAACCATAGGTGAATTATGTTGTAAGATATGAAGGTCGTATGCCTGTAAACCAAAATAGAGGGAAAAGGTGATGGAAAAACAATAACATGATTCCATATGAGAAATTTTGGTCGCTGCAACACTAGAGTGCCTAATGTATGCAGACTCATCAAGTGTAATTCTGTCTTTCATCTTCTGCTAATATTCTCACATATTTATTGCTCACTATACCACATTTACATTTAAAAATTGTTCCAATCTTAAATGCTGGATCTCCACAACAAGAGGAAGATATAAGTCTTTAGATTGGCCGAAAACTTAAGAAAAACTATTACTATTATGGTTAAAATTGGGTGAGAAAAGAAATCAGAAGCTGATTGTGAATCCATTGTTGTGTCAGGATTTAGGCATTTGCAGCCACAACTCCTTGAAGAAGTGGTGCTCCATTGTGATTGCCTAATGTTTCATCTTTGTCTTCTTCATCTTCATCTTCCTCTGTTTCCCAGAGAAATCTAGCATATGCAGCAAGCACGTCGCTGAAAAGCAAAAAACAAGTAGTTCAGGTACAAGTAGCAACCACATGTTTTCTTATGTAAAATGCAAAGTGCAAACCATTTAACGTCAATACCAAAGATCACCAAAAATCTTCATATTTTTCCATGAATATATTTCGCATAATACCATCGAACTTATATTAGTATCTTCTTTCATTAACCATTTTAATGCTATCAAATACTCCCAACACATTTCCTTCACACATCACATAAATCTGTAAAATCGTTTTAGTAACAGACCAAGTAGGAAATGTGTTTAGGCAATGAAGTGATATTTTTTTTTTCTGTTAATTTTAAATGTTGTGAAAATAAGGATGGGGGCCTCAATTCAATATTACCTGTTTTCTGGAGAAGCTTGAACTGCCCTCTTAAAGTAGGATGAGGCTTTAGATTTGTCACGATGAAGTTGCCATATCAACATGGCATAATGTGAAATAGTTTCTCCATCAGTAGGATCCGCTAGTATTGCACGAGAGTAATATTCTTCAGCACCTACTAGGTCTCCCTTGTTCTGCTGGTCCAACAACAAACATGTAAAAACCCATCCAATAAAATTTTTTTCAAAGTAGAAACAAGGACGGGAGACGGATTTTTCCTTCCAATATTAAATTCTAGTAAGTACATCCTATTGAGTGACAGGAATGACATAATACACGAACAAAATTTTCATATTAAAGCAGGTGGTTATATTTCTCAATTGCAATTGTATTGAGTTATGGTAAAACGGTGGTTATTTTGTACAATTTGGAGAAATAGTTGAAATCTTAAAAAGCATGTCTTTTGGGGGATTTGGGGGGGGGGGGGGGAGCTTGTTCCGTAAAATCAACTATCTACCATCGGAGACGCTCTTAAGGAGACTGACTGTGCCGATGGATGCAGCTTTGGAAATTACTCTTTACTACGTCAAGAGGATTATATGGATTTCAAGTGGGCACTGCTTGGTTTGCCCCGGCGATGGATGTGATGACGCGACACATACATGGGGAGGCGCCGTGGTGTATTATCACTGCTTGATTTCGTGATAATAAAGAACATTTGAGGCAGAAAACAAGAAACATTCACCTGACAAAGAAACTGAGCATAGTTTCTTAAAAGCAAGGGGTTATGAGGATTTTCTTTGATCATTCTCCTGTAGTACTCCTCAGCATTTCCGTCCATATCAGATACAGCTGCAGTATAATCAACGGGAGAGTCACCACCAACTCTATTATCCCCAATTCCAAGTCCTGCTGCAAGATGTAAGGGAGAGCTAACACGTCTGTTATCTTCTTCGTAATGCAGGTCTCGTGATGCAGTAGCTTCCTCAGTCACCTCAATCTGGGACATCCAGAAGAAACATTCAGTCAAAAAGAGTTTACACTTATATACTTGTCGCCAAGCAGAAAGGAAGGCAAAAAAAACCTTAGTCTTATCACTCTGCATGTTCATTTCGTCCTCACTTTCGTCATCATTGATATCCCAAAGAAAACAGGCATATGCTGCAAGAACATCGCTGGAAACAATAATAGATTTCAAACAAGGGATATTTAATCATTCTCTCATTCGACGAAAGGTGTAAGTCAATTATAACCTGTTTTCAGGAGCAGCATGAACTGCACGTTCAAAGTAATCCGATGCAATATCTTTATCACGGTGCAGCTCCCATACCAATTTAGCATACTGTGACAAGGTATCTCCATCTTTTGGATCTGCTAGTGTAGCTTGAAAGTAATAATGCTCAGCTCCAGAAAGATCTCCCTTTGACTATGCACCAGAATGCAGTGGGTTACATACTCTAGAAAAAGGTGTCACCACATAAACAGAAACAAGACTAGGACTAGATCTCAAGAAAATGACAAGAATAAAGATGGGGAAATTTTTAAAACCAAATAGAATCTAAAGCATGTAATATTGTGTGCTTTTCCAGCCAAGCCATAACAAAATCTAATTATGATATGCAGAATGGAGTAGCATTTCGAATCAGGCGATATTTTGTATGCTTTTTACACTTCAAAACCACTAAATTTATCGTGGACATACATTGCCAAGACATCAAGAAAGCAAAATTCACTTACTTTCCCTTTTCGTGACTTGGTTATGCAACTGCTAATCCATACTTAGTAGAGGATTTAAGCTTCGAAACGAGTCAATTGATTATAGAAGCTTCCAAATTGGATCCCAATTTGTTAGAAGTAACTCAAACTACCGTTACTATCCTAAGGTACTTGTCCAACAGGCCTATTTTATTAAGGGGCAATTTAACAGCAGCAACTAGAATTCAATGATCAGATCAAATCGAGAGAGGTGACTGTAGTTTACCAATTAGAATACCAACTTTGCAGTTTATATAACCCTTAAGGTAACTTAGGTGATTTCTTTCCATCTATCCAAGCTTTGATGGACACAGTTATCCGATACGCGTACTGGTGGGAGGTGGCAGGTAGCAGGTACCCCGGAATTAGTCGAGGTGCGCCCAAATTGGCCCGGACACCACTAAAGGAACTTACACATAGAATCAAACATATTGACTAAATTTTAAATAAACTGAGAAAATAGATTTTCTGAAAACAGGAAACAACACTGACCTGCAAAATTTGAGCATAATTCCTTAAGAACAAAGGGTTGGAAGGCTCTTCTTTAAGAACCCTTTTATAATATTCCTCAACATCTCCATTTCCATCAAAATCTGAAGGTGCAAACTCAACACCACCACTATTTACAACATTGCCATCAACCCCAAATCCAGTAGCAAGGTACATTGGGCTAATTACTTCTTCACTCTCTTCAATTCCAAGTTCATTAACCCCATCAAAAACCCTTTCTTTTTCATCTTCTTCATTTTCACCTTCCTCAATCAACCCCATTCCCTTTTCCCCAAAGCTGAAATCAGTACCACCTATATCTGATATATTATCCCCTATTATCACAGACCTTACTATCTGCCCATCATTTTCCACAAAATCTTGATTTTCTTCAGAACTATATATACAAAATGATGGTTCTGTATGCAACATTTGAACCTTCTTGGTTATGGGAAGATAAAGATGTTACCTTTGAGCTATAGACTTCAAGATTATAAGAAATTGAAGTATTTGAAGATGACCCTTTTAAATTTCCAGCAGATTGAGCTCTTTTTGGGGGGATTTTGGACTGAAATCAGATGAACCACAAAGGGAAATTGTGAAGGTAAAGAGATTCAACTTGCAAGAAAAAAGAACTCGAGCTGTGGAGTGTAGCACCAGGAAAGGAGGAGACTTTAGCAGTGGAGTGATAATATAATAAATAAATATATAAATTATACATATATATATATCCATCAATAATGACTATTTAGGTTAATTTTTATAATGAAAAAGGGTTCTGAGAAACTTGGATTGGTGAGCTTCTAAAGTAGCATTAGCATTTGTTAGGCTTCTTTTTAATTTTTATTTTTAAATCAATGTTCAGTGCAACGTTGGACCGTATTAATATGAATTTGTGCCGAAAAATCTTAATTTTAGAAATAAAGCTTCCTATCAATAATGACCACATTACTACAGGTAGTTGTTGGATCCCTATAGATGGTTGGTTTGGTTTCCCGAAGCTTGATTGAAATAATTTTTGAGGAGATCCTATATTAAAACCAAAAAAAATACTCCCTCCGGTCCAAAATAAGTGATTTTTTGATTGTTTTCACACATATTAAGAAACTCACATTTTAACATTAATTAGCAATGAAATTGACTATATTAACCTTTACTATCTCTTCACACAAACACTCCTAACATATACTCCAACATTATTTACGCCAAGAGCAATGTAGGAAAAAAATAATTAATTTATTCTTGATATCTGAAAAAATCACTTATTTTGGACCACAAGAAAAAGGGCCCAAAAATCACTTATTATGGACCCGAGGGAGTAGGAAGTTAAATTAATAAATAAAGATATGTAATTAAATGTAGTTGTGGGTTTGTGGCTACCATACTGTACTTTGACTTTTTAGAAAAAAATTTAAAATAAGTGATTGAAGTGAAAATAAATAAAAGAAAATACCATTTTGGATCTTCTATTAAGAAAGTGATACTTTATGGACCCAATCTGGACAATGTGGAGATATTTTGAGGTGGGATAGAGGTTGACTGATAATAAATGCAATAATTAAATATCCATTGATTCCTAGTTTCGTGCTCTATTTAATAAAGTTATTTGCATCGTTGTCATGTATCAATAATCTCAAGATGTTATGTAGGGTATATTTTTTAAAAGAAACTTGATATAATATATGGCAAAGTTGCTAGTTTCATAAACCCCCTTTGCGTCTTGATTGATAAATGGTAACAAGTGGCAAGTACCCGAGGCGGAGCTAGAATACTGGTTATGGCTGGTTAAAATATTGCATTTGTTTTACAATTTTATTAAATATGTATAAATTATTAATTTAAAATAATTAGAATTTTATTGCACAACAATAACTTCCAAAAATAAGTTTGACAAACAACTATTAAAGATGCATCTCAACTGATTTAAAAACAAAGAATGTCATTAACACTCACATGCATCCACTGAGCTGCTAAAAACTAAGGTTTTCTGGAAATCAACATGATGCTTGTGAACTCTTTTTTAACTAGTCAACTTCACAAGCTATTTGTAGTTATTTTTAACTTTTTTTTTAATTACATTGCGGATAAGGGAAGAGAAAAGGGAAAGAAGTATATCAAGAATTGAACACGCACCACATTGGAAATACTGATTTTTATAATTAAATCTTTGATTTCTTCTGGAAAATTCTCAGATCTATCGTTCTAAGTCATTAAGTTTTTCTCTCCAGGGATGATGCATTTGAATTGGGAAAAATATGTTTACATGAGAAATTAAAGCCCTAAGCTTGTGATGATAGGCTATAATTGCATATTTTAGTCGCTTATTACACTCGAATTTACTGCACTTTAATTGAGTTTGTGCTTTAATCGCTAGTGTTTTGCACTAATTGTTTGTTTTATGCCTTGTAGGTGTGATTCCGAGCTATATAGATGTTATGGAATGAATTTAAGTGATTTGAAGCTTTGAAGTCTGAGTAAAAGCTCAAGGAATTAAGCCGGGATCGTGTTCGGGGGTCAAATTTGATAATTAAGTACGAACGAAGACTTGAGGAGGCATATTGCGCACTGTCTAGTAAGATAGACATAACTTTTTTCTCAGAACTCCATTTGGGCTCCACAATATATGGTTGGAAAGCTAACTCAAAGGGATACAACTTTCATGTTTTACGTTTTTCCAAATTCCAAACGGAACAGGGTGAAAAACCGCGGTTTTTCCGCGACCGCGGCAGAACCGCGGTAGAAGATGGTCGCGGACAACTGAAGAATCAGAGGGCATGTTTGGCCGCGGTTCCACCGCGACCGCGGCAAAACCGCGGCAGGAAGCGAAAATTTCAGGGACTAAAGTGCAAAACATGGGATTTTAAGTCCTAAACCCTATATTAAACAAAGGAGGCCGGCCAAGAACAAGAAGGGGACATATTTTGGACACAAATTAGACCTAAGGAGGCGGAGAGACACTACTTTAGGGTTAGACAACACCCTTGGAGGCAAGAACACATTGGGAGAAAGGCGGAGAATTTTCTACGAGTTTTTCCTTCCTCTTCCTATTTTTTTCATTGTTGGTTATGACTTTTAGTATTGTAGTTTTACATACTATTATGAATAGCTAATTTGTTATCTAGAGTTTTGATAGAACCTTTTGTAGGATAAATTCTTGTTATGTTTTTATATAATTGAGCCATAGCTTTTCTCTATTTGTTCAACTACGTTTATATTCTGGTTCATTGAAGAGCTCTCAATTAGCTGTGCCTATTTAGTATGCATAACTCGGGAGAGAGTGTATATTTAGGTAGTTGTTGAACAACACCACTCCCAAAGTATAAGAGGGATCTATAACTACGGGTTTAAAGGCGGGAGTAGGGATAACGAAGCCTTGGGTGCGATCTGAAGTGAGCTGTATTAAAAGCCAGCTAGCGTAGCTCGGGAGAGTGCGTATAGTAAATTATCGTAATTACTTGGGAGAGATTTACGGCGATAAGAGTGCTCATGATCGGTAGAGAATACTTAGGCGAAATTATAGAAGACACAGCGGGAAGGATTCCGACAATAGGGGAAATCATAACTCTAGACCTCCTTAATCTTTTCTCTAACCCTCAGTATCGTTAGTTGTTAATTTACTATTTTAATTTGTTAGTTAATTAGTTAAACAAAAGAATCTTAATATCTATAAGTTAGGAATTATTCAAGCTTGTCTTCTTGGTGATAGTGAACAGTTGTAGCAAAACCTTAGTCCTCTGTGGGATTCGACTCCAGACTTGTAAACCGGATTATATTTGCAACGACCGTTGTCCTTTTTATAAGGCATAGTTGGGCGTGATCAGCTTGAAATAACTTTTAGAGAGAGGAAGACTAAGCTTACCATTTCAAACCCTAACTAGGATTGAGGGACGGCCGAGTATCGTTTCATTCCTACTTAGTAGCTCTGAAGTGTTTGGTGAAATTTGTGTAAGGGTTAGGCCAAAAAAGAGGGAAATTTTGCCGCCTAAACTTTTTTGTGAAAAAATTAAAACATAACTAAATTATTTTTGCCATAACCCAAACAAGTAGTTGAGAAAATTAGATGTCTCGCCAACAATAATTTTTTTTGGTAACAATGAAAACATACTGTTGCCAACTTATTTAATATTTTATATTTATTATAATACCCACAAAATGTGGCAACAAGAAAAAACTTATGGGTAAACATTTTACTCTATACAACAACTACATAAAGTTGTTCCAATTATATTAATATATTTAGCAACAAAATAATTGTTGTTGCTCAAATATTATTGCAAGTCTACAAGAAGTAGTAATTAGTTTTATTGTATAGTCAATTCTCTCTATAACAGCCTTGTATGTTTCCATATTTTTTTGCTTTTATAGTGAATGGTTGTTATACACCTACAACAATATTTGAGGTTTAAATATTTTTTGAATGTTATAGTTAAAATTATTCAAAAATTAATTATTTTTCTTTTTTAATGTTACATATAAGAGATAAGAAAATTATTCAAATTTAAAATCTCAAAAAATATGCATAATTCACTGGTTAAATATTGAAGAAAACTAATACATTATTGATAAATTAATAGCTAAACATATAAATATTTAAACCTTAAGGCGGACATTTTAAAGCAACCTACACAGATAAATTCTTTCAAGATTGATAGAAGAACTTTGTAATTGTAGCTTTTTTCGTAGATTTCATTCTCTTACTAGCAACATACGGTTGAATCGGCGAAGATTCATATCCAAATTTTCAGCAAAGAGGTATACAATAGCTTTTCCTTGAAGATACTCTAAGAGGTTAATGGTTAAATTTTATATCTATATATATTTTGAAATTTGTGCAACGAAAAAGATATCATGTTCAAATCTTCAAATATTATATCTTATGCAAGATAGTAATTTTGTTAATCTTAATGATTCTATATGGCTGTTATAAAGGGGTAATTTTACAAAGAGTGTTTTGCTATAAATATGGTTATTGTTGTTATAGGTAAAAACTGTTATACAGAGGTAAAATATAACTTAAAAATCGGTTCTGAGAAAAATTTGGCTTTTATAATGAATGGTTGTTATATAGGGATGGTGTTTGTAACGACCCGACCGGTCGTTTTGAGCCCTAGCGCGTCGTTCAGTAGTCTGAGGCCATGAGCAGCTTCATTTCAGGTATTATGACTTGTACGCGCAGTCGGAATTGAATTTCGAGAAGTCCAGAGTTGATTTGGAAAGAGAATTCTCATTTTGGAAGCTTAAAGTTGAAAGAATGAACTAGGAATGGAATTTTGAGTAAACGACCTCGGAATCAGGATCTGAAGGTTCCAGCAGGTTCGTACGATGATTTCGGACTTACGCGTATGCCCGGTTTGGGTTTTGGATAACCCGGGAGCGTTTTGGCGCCTATTGTGGAAGTTAGCATTTTGGAAGAAATTTCTTAAGTTTGGCTTGAAGTGCATTTCAGTGTTATCAATGTCTGTTTGGGATTCCGAGTCTGGGAATAGCTCCGTATGGTGATTCTGGAGTTGGGAGCGCGATCTGAAGTGAATTCGGAGGTCCGTAGGTCGTTTTGGAGCCATTTGTCTAAAGATAGAAATATGAAGGTTTTTGAGAGGTTTGACCGGAAGTGGAATTTTTGATATCGGGGTCGGAATCCGATTCCGAAAGCTGGAGTAGGTTCGTAACGTCAAATATGACTTGTGTTCAAAATTTGAGGTCAATCGGACGTGATTTGATAGGTTTGAGCATCGAAAGTAGAAGTTGGGAGTTCTAAAGTTCATAAAGCTTGGATTGGGGGTTGATTCATGATTTTAGCGTTGTTTGATGTGGTTTGAGGCCTCGAGCAAGTCCGTAATGTGTTTTGGGATTGGTTGGTAGGTTTGGTTGAGGTCCCGGGGGCCTCGGGTAAATTCCGGATGGTTAACGGATCGAATTTGGAGTTTTAAAGAGGGCTGAACTGCTGGTTGCTGTCATAACCGCACCTGCGGAAAAGGGGCCGCAGGTGCGGAGCCGCAGAAGCGGCTAGGATAGCGCAGATGCGATTTTTGGTCAAGGGTTCGAGGACCGCAGATGCGGTCAAGGTTGCGCAGAAGCGGGACCTCATCTGCGGAGAAGAGGTCGCAGAAGCGGATGAGGCAGGCTTAGAGTGGACCGTAAATGCGGTAAGGTTTCCGCAGAAGCGGGACCGCATATGCGGAGGTTGCATCGCAGAAGCGAAGAAGGGCAGCATAGGACGGACCGCAGAAGCGGCCCTAAATCCGCAAAAGCGGAACCGCAGAAGCGGTGGGCCGTCCGCAGAAGCGAAAATAGCTGGGGCAGAGTGGTTGATTAAAATCGGGGTTGAGTTCATCTCTCCTCCATTTTTCATGGCTTGGGCGATTTTGGGGAGCTTCAAGAGAGGGATTTTCGTCAGCTACGTTAAGGCAAGTTACTCCTACTAAATTCCAAGTTAAGTACAAGATTATAGCATGGAATTAGACATGAGAATTTTGGAAAAATTGGGATTCTTGGAAGAAAACCTAGAAACTTGATAAATTAGATTTTTACCACGAATTTGAGCATGGAATTAGGAGTAAATTATATATTTGAGCTAGCGAAGCTATGGGTAATATTTATCTTCGAAAAATTTCGGATTCCGGGCACGTGGGCCCGAGGGCGTTTTGGTCAACTTTTCGATCGGAGTTAGAAATTGCTATGAATTAGTTTGTGATGAATATTTGAGCATATATTAATGGATTTGCGTAACCGTTGGCTAGTTTTGGAGCATGGTGCATCAATTGGAGTCCCCGGAAGGGAGTGGATTGCGGGTTATGGATCTTCGGAGCGAGGTGAGTCTCTTTTCTAACCTTGTAAGAGGAAATTGTCCCCATAGGTAAAATAATTGGTTATGTGCTCCTATTTGCGGGGGCTACGTACGCACGAGGTGACGAGAGTCCGTGCGTAGCTACTATTATGCTATTGTCCGGGTAGTTAGGGCCCAAAAGCATGTTATACTTGGATTATTTATGAACTTTGATAGCTTGAATTGCTTAAATCACCTTGGATTAGTAAATGAATTTAAAAGGAGATTAAACATCATTTTTCCTGAATTGTTAAGAAGAGAAATTGTTTTACTTGGATAAATATTCCCGATAATTTCTTAATTGACCGATTGAGCATGTATCTCTATGTGTACCTGCATCGCATGCATGATTCGCGAGCAGGGTATGTGTTTATTTATGGAACAGGCCGAACGCCTCGGCAGATTAAATAGATGCATCTATGATTCGAGCCGTTCGATCCTCGGCAGTGCACAGTTTACATTTCTGTTGGAGCGGGCCGTCGACCTCGGCATTATTTGCGCATGATATATGTTGTTGCCTAAGGATTTTAAATATTGATATTGCCTTTCATGGCTGAGATAAATTGATAAGATAATGAAAAGTAAATCTTGAAAATCCTTTATTATTTGTTAAAGGTTTTTACATGTTTTCCGACTTCGTGAGTTAGAACTACTATATAAATCCATGATTTCCTCACATTTTTAGTATATTGTCAAATGACCTCTAGTAAGTGTCGAAGTTGACCATCTCGTCTCTACTTCTTCGAGATTAGGCGGGATACTCATTGAGTACACGTTGTTTACGTATTCATACTACACTTCTGTGCATTTTTGTTGCACAGGTATATTTATTTCTAGCAGCCCACTGGGCGCAGCAGCACGGATGATTTGGGGGCTAGGTGACTTGCATTATTCGAGGCGGCCCGCAACTAGTGTAGCCCTCTTCAGTACACTGTATTTATTTCGAGGCGGCCCGAAGAGCACGAGTTTAACCATTGAATCTTCTATCTCAACCAAATTGCAGTAAATTTGGAAATTTTACTATAATTAATCTGAATTGGCATCACTAGAGTGAAACGCAAAATCAATCAGTATTTGAATAAAGTTGTTATCGAGAGGTAATTTTACACAAGTGTATTGGTTAATAGCCGCTATTGGTATAGGCAAAATGAGAACATAGAGAGTTAAAATATAACTTGTAAATCGATTAGAGGAGAATTGGAAACTATAGTGAAACATTTATTATAGATGATGATTTTCATAATATGTCAAACTGTTCGCATCCATGCACCAATTTGAGGGCAAATTTGTGTTTTTTTCCTAATAAAAAAGGGTCGTGTGTTGGAAAGCTTACGTCATTAGTGGGAGCAAGTGCACAAATAACTATTCTCAGGGATGCTATTTAGGGATTAGCCGGTACTTATTTTGTCCTGAAATTTTAAACTAAAAAATTTAACTTCAGAATAATTCAGGACATACTTGTTCTGGAAAAAAAAAATTCAGAATGCACTGACTAATTTCTAAATAGAAGCCCTTTAGAGTGGCTACCTGGTGTCATTTGTACTCATAAGTGAATAAGGACATATTTTGAACTAAACTTGTAATGATATGAGGTGTATTTAATCTTTTGTTTTTTTGGGTCGAAGGTGTATTTAATCTCAACTATTGACAAATGATATATTTGGGCCTTTTCTCAAAATTCAGTGGTATATTGGAGTATTTTTTGTATTTTAGTGTTAGAATAATCTTTGGACATTAAACTCTATATTTCTAGAAATAATGTAGTCATTCCCCTAATATGTTAAGATAAATAAGGACAAAAATTAGAGTCACAAATAAGTACAAAATTTTTTATGGCTAAAATTTGCACAATTTAACTACAAATTCTAATTATCATTATTTTAAGAACCATTTTTTGGTTACTAACCTTTTGTTGAATGTAATTTTAGCAAGTTGAGACAAATAGTTTTATTTTCGTCACAAATCGTACACAAGATCAACAATAAAATAATATGTACCAGCAATTTTATTTTTTTAGCTAAATAGTATCCCTAAATGATGTTCAATATTTTTTTGGGGGTGAGAAATCTTATTAGAAAAAGTTTGTTATAAGATTCGAATATTATCCCTAAATTAGTATATCCAAATATGAAATCTAATATTTATCACAAAAAATGACTGACTTCTGACGAATTTTTAGTTGTAGCTAGACGCTACATTATTTGACACAAAACCTCATCGAGGCTAAAGGGAAATTTTCGTATATATACCATATATGAAACTATATTACCAAATATGTTCATAGTTTGCATATTACCATTCATGCTAATAGTATTTCTACATTATATATACAATGCGTTAAATAAGGAATCAAGGTAGCTTTATGATTCCTCATTTAGCCGCGCAAAAAGGGGGAATTAAATATTTTCCAGATCTTCCCCAACGCAAATCACGCATAGTAATAACTATCGTCGACTTCATTACAAAATTTCCGTACTCTGTTTTTGGGATACACTCTGTTTCAACATTTTCTCTGATTTCACAATTCAAAATCGATAAAATCTTCTACATTTCTTCTGCAACAAAAGCAATTATGGCGAAAATATCAATTATGCTACAACTGAATGGGAATTGGGATAGCTATGGGAAATTTAGAGAATTTGAGGTCGATGGCATTGTAGTCGATGAGGATGCGAGTTATAGTCTGTTGATTTCTACAATAGCACAGCAATTAATGATTGATACATCCGAAAAAATTGTAGAAATCAAATACATTGTCAACGAGCATTGTCCTCCAATGGAAATTAGGAACAATATGGGTGTTCGTGTATACATGGAGACGAAAAAGGAAAACAAAAACTTAGGATCATATCCGCTATGTATTACTGTTCGCGATTTCAATATGGAATTGAGTATCACCAATGAGAACACAGCTGCAGGTGTGTGATGTTATTTTTTCTATGAAATTCGGGTACAATATAAACTACACTTTATCTACATTTTAACTACAATTAACTACATATTTATTATTCAGCATGCATTTCTGTAATATCTACAAAATTTCTATATTTATTCTACAATAAAACTACAAAAAAGTTGAAAAATTAATATGAAATGCTGAATTTCAACCTTTCTACAAATTATCTACAAAAAGGTGATAACAATAATTATTTTTATTTTCATGCAGGTTCGTCTGGAATACTAAATTTAATTGATATGCCAACATCTCCCATTATAGAGGAATATGAAAGTATAATAATAACTGATAGTACACCAAGTTCTATTGAAGTAGGACAAGTATACCAAGACAAGGAAACAATTGCAACTGCAATGAAGCACTATTCTGTCATGCACAAGTTCCAATTCAGGGTTAAAAGATCTAGTTGTAGAAGGTATGAATATATGAATAGTCAAAGATTATTTTTTTTTTAATTTTGTAGTTTATTTGTAATTTTTTTACTTATTCAGTTTTTCCTTGTGATAATGTTTAATAGAATTGTAGTTGAATTGTAGTTATATTGTATATTGATTGTATAATGTGATCTTTTAAGCTAAAACAATTTTTTTTAAATCTAAATTTTATCCCATTGTGTAAAATGTATTTATTTTGTAGCTACTGGCTGATATGTGTTGGTGAAAACTGTACATGGCACTTCAAGGCAACTAGCATAAATGATTCTGCAATGTTCAAGGTCAGAAATTTCGGCAGACAGCACACATGCTCTTTAATGGACAATACATTCATACAACGCAAACCTACTGCCATGGTAGTTGGTAGCATGTTTATTCCAAAATATTCTGATCCTAAGACAATTTACACCCCAAAAACATTCAATTTGACATGTTGTCTGAACACGGCGTGAATCTAACCTACATGCAAGCCTGGAGAGCAAAGGAAAAGGCTTTACAGTTTATGAGAGGTCATCCTGCTGACTCCTACAGCAAATTGCCTAGTTATTTGTATATTCTAGAGAAGACTTATCCGGGGTCTGTAGTTAAATTGAAGAAGACAGATGATGACTGATTCTTGTATGTATTTGTTGCGATTTGTACGCCAATCAGTGGTTGGGAATATTGTAAGTCAGTTGTAGTAGTTGATGGGACATTTTTAAAGTCAGCATACAGGGGAATAATGCTAACAGCCAGTACAATAGATGCAACAGGTACTGAAGTTTTATTGTAGAAATATTGTAGCTTGTATTTTTTTGTAGTACTTGCAGATGAATTGTAGATATATTGTAGATATTTTGTAAAATAGTTGTAGTTTGTATATATATGTCTTTGTAACGACCCGGCCAGTCGTTTTGAGAATTTAAGCTCCATTCAGCAGCATAAGGTCTGGAACAACTTCATAATATGAGTATCGACTTGCGTGCATGGTTGAATTCAGTTAACGGATGATGCAGAGTCAAATTGGAAGAAGGAATCTAGTTTTGGCAGTTTAAGCGGTGGGAATTTGACCGAAATTTGACTTCTGAGTAAACGGCCCCGGAATGAATTTTTGATGATTCCAACAGCTTCGTATTGTGATTTTGGACTTAGGCGTGCGTTCGGATTGTGTTTTGGAGATCCGTAGCCAATTTAGGCTTGAAATGCCGAAAGTTGAACTTTTGAAGTTTCCGGTTCGATAGTGAGATTTTGATCCGAGGGTCGGAATGGAATTCCGATAGTTGGAGTAGCTCCGTAGTGTTGAATGTGACGTGTGTGCAAAATTTCAGGACATTCGGACGAGGTTTGATAGACTTTTTGATCGAAAGCGTAAATTGAGAGTTTTGGAGTTCTTAGGCTTGAATCCGATGTTAAATTGGTGTTTTGATGTTGTTTTGAGCGTTACGAAGGTTGGATCAAGTTTGAATGATGTTATGGGGTATGTTGGCATATTTGGTTGAGGCCCCGAGGGCCTCGGGTGTGTTCCGGGTGGGCTACGGGCCATTTTCCCTTGTTTTTGAACTGCTGTTTCTGGTATCTGATATCCTCCTTCGCGTTCGCGAAGCCCCTCCCGCGTTCGCGAAGTGTCTCTGCTGGTCGCCTCATTTTTCCTTCTTCGCGTTCGCGTAAAAAGCCTCGCGTTCGCATAGTGATGTTCTAAACGTCAATACCACACAAGAGGAGGGGTGATTTGTGTGGTACTCAATTTTTCGCTTAAACTGCTTCTGGAAGGACCTGGTTCTTTTAGGTGTACTTATTACTACTGTTTGCGGAATTAAAAGTACATAAAATAAAGAACGCAGAGATTTTTACGTGGAAAACACCTGGCTCAAAAGGTGAAAAAACCACGACCTACTACTCAGTAGGATTTTCCAAAACTTCCACTAAAATCACTGAGCCAAAACTGCATTTACAAAACTCTTTGTAAACCTAAGGATTAACTCTAATCCCGTTGTGGCAACCAGCCTCTAACTGCTGCGACAACTTCAAGTTAACTCTAACTTGAATAGTCAAATTACCTATTACAATTGCTTCTAGATAAAGCTGAAAGGTACAATATAAAACACCTACTACAATTGAACTAGAAATAAAGAAAGACACATAAAACTCTTTATGAGCTGGTTCTTCAATCTGGTTCATGTAGCTTCTGGTTTGCACACTTGAATCACACACGAACTGCTTGCAAAAAGCCTTGCTATTTTGCTCCCAATTCACGTTTAACTTCTGCGTTTTTGTGCAACAATTTAATGTGAGAACATCCTGCAATTTATAGAGTTAGTAGATGAAGAAATAACTAAAGTTCTGATGCAACTCCTTGGTGGAAGAGTTCTAGTTGATTTCAACTTCTAACTCCTTCCCTATCTTGAATTGTGTTCTCTTTGATTAAGGAGTCCTTCTCCTTATCAATTATGCAACCTTTTTGATCAGGAGATATTAAATACACCAATTTAAGCTTATCTCCTTCACGTGCATCCCACATGCTTGAATCTGCCCGTTTTTGTGAACCTAAGGGATGGACCACTGGATGGACCTGGTTCATCATGAGTTCCTTTGTCAGTTTTCAAAACTAACCTTTACTTGGGCCAACAAATTCCCCCTTTTTGATGATGACAAACACTGTGCTTTTCATACACTTAGGCCCTGCCAGAACTCAGCTCAACATCAACACAATGTGAGAAATATTTTTCCTTTTTATCACTTATCATCAAGAACCAGGTACATTAGGTTATAAACATCACTGTTCAAAGTGTAAGCATCACTTGTTTAAAGCACAACCTTTTTCCCTCTTTTGGCATCATCGAAAAGTTGCATAAAAAATGTGAGATAACCAGATTTTAAAGCTTACTCATGGCCACTGGGGCTACTTCAAATGCAATCATGAATTAATCATCATAGATCAAGCTAAGAATTTTAACCATCAAAGAAATATAAACAAACAGTTAGAGCAAAAACAGTGAACTTCATTGATGATTGATATGATTTTACCACAAAGCATAAGAAGAAATAAAAAATACTGAAAACATGAGCAAAAGAAACAAAACGTCCCGAACTGGGTCACTGGTTGATCTACACCAGGCTAGAATTTAAGGCTTGGAAGATGTAGGGATGGGTTATTTGCTTGGAGAAGTTTCAGCATGTCTTGAAGAATTCCATCATTTTCTCCTTTTCCCTTGCAAGTTCAGTTCTGAGAACATCTCTCTCAGATTCTACCTAAACCAATCGTGTCTTCAGCCTTCCTATCTCAATATCGTTTGCCTCACTCTCCTGTACCAAGACTCTGGCTTTGCTATTGATAGGTGTCTTTTTAAATGAACCGGGTTCATTAGGAATGACATTGACTTCATAATCGCAAGCAAGCAGAGTATTAACCCCACTTATTCGTAGGTACCTTGAAATGTGCAAGCATAGTTGTGAGAATGAAACCATAGAGAATGGCATGAGTTTTGGTGCCATTGATAACTCTATCAGTAGGTCCGCGAGGGTTTCCTATTCAGATGGAACGGGTTCATCTATATTTTTGCCAAGTTGAACCAACCCCTCAGCAGCTTCGCCAGACCCACTTCCCCTGTTTTGCTCACACTCTCTTCTATTTCACTAAATTCCTCTCCCCAAACAACCATTGCACCAATTTTCTTTTATTATACCAACAGGAGTGGGTGAAGAATCAGCCACTCTTGTCCCCTTTCCCCTCACAGTACTCCTAGCGCCCTTGCTCTTTTTTTTTTCATTTTTACCACCAACTTCTCCAGATTATGTAGACTCTATACCTGCTATACATCGTACAAATCTATTCTCCAAATTTGCAGGAACTTTAGAAATTGTCTCAAGAGAAACTTTAGAATCAGAAGATACCTGTTCAGTTTTGAAAGACCTACTTTCTTCCCCCTTAGTAGCAGACTTAAATGAATCTTCAGATTTCTAGGATTCTTCTTCCCTACTTGCTTTCAATTGATTGTTTATTTGCTTGGTGATGAAGGATTTTCAGAGGTGTTTGACATATCTAGGCTAGGGTATGAAAAGAAGAGAATTAGATTATGTTTGGAAGATGAAAGAAGAATGAGAGTTTTTGACGGCTTGAGAGAGATGAAGTAAGGAATACACCAAAGCTGATCAATATACAGAGAATAATTAGATGGGGGTAACTACAGCTTTTACAGACACTTAGAAGTTTAATCAAACTAAAATTAAGTTTTAGTAAGAGACNGTTTTACCACAGTGTGTGCAAATTATGTTCTCAGGAAGTGTGAGGTACTTGCTTTTAGGATCCCACTTAGGTGCAGGGGTCCCATAGCCAAGTCCTCGCTTATTGCTACTATGGTGTTCGTGTAGCCATGAAAGTGCATCGGATGACCTATTCCATTTACAGGTTCTGTCTAGCTCGTGCTTAACCTTGTTTAGATTCTCCTTAAGGACTCTTATTTGCTCATCTCTTTTGTACAACTCATCTTTCAATTTTTCCTACATTTTCTTCTAAAGTGAGTTGTCTGTGATCAACTTTCTTTTTATCAGTTCCTAATTTCACTTTTAAATTTTCAGATCTATGCTCTAGGACAGTGGTGTCAAGTTCAAGAACCTGGTTCTTCAACTCAGCATTTTTACTATAACTTTCACTAGCCCTAAGTTCTAGGTTTTTGCACTTAGCTTTCAGAATCACACATTCCTTAGACAGTTATTCCTTTTCATTGTTTATAACCTCAAATTCATCAATGAAATCTAGAAGTAATTCAGATAGACTTTCTTTAGACAAAAACTTAATCTTGTCTTTGAGATGAATTATACTTACCTCAGATTCCTCATCGGATTTCCCAATTGCCATAAGTGCGTGTTCATCTCCATCTTCGTCTTCTGAGTCATCATCTGAGCTTTCACCCCAAGCAGCAACCATAGCCTTTGTTGATCCTTTGTTCTTCTTGGGATGAACCTGTTCCTTCTTCCTGTTCCTTCGTTCAGCTCTTTCCTTCTTCCATTCAATTTCCCATTGAGGGCAGTTTTTGATGTGGCGATCAGTCTTCCCACACTTGTAACACCCCTCATTGGTTTGTTTTTCAGGAACCCTTGGTTTGTTGTAGCTTCCATTTCTTGAAGGACCATTTTCTCTTATTAGGTACTTCTTAAAATCCTTTGTGATCATGGTCATTTCATCCTCATCTAGATCAGCACCTTCAGTGATTCTGAATGCCAGGCTCCTTTCCTTCTTAGGTGCATCCATCTTCATGGTTTGCCTTCTAAGCTCATAGGCAGTGAGATTTCCAATTAGCTCCTCCAACTTGAGAGTGGCAATGTTCTTTGATTCCTGAATAGCTGTGATTTTGCTTTCCCAAGAGATTGGCAGTACCCTTGTCAAAATCTTCTCAACTTTGTCTTCTTCAAGAATAACCCTTCCAAGAGACTTAAGTTCATTTGTCAGTGTGGTGAACCTTGTATACATCTCTTGGATGGATTCCCCTTCCTTCATGGTAAAATTCTCATATTGAGAATACAACAGTGTTCCTCTGGACCTCTTCACTTGAGGTGTTCCTTCATGTGCAACTTGCAAAGTATCCCAGATTTCCTTAGCAGTGGTACAACTTTGAATTCTACTGTACTCATCTGGACCAAGTCCACACACAAGCCATTTCTTGGCCTTAGCATTTTTCTCCCATTTTCTTAAATCCTCAGCAGTGCAGTCAGCTCTAGTTTTTGGCACATCCACTCCTTCAGCATTCTTCTTTGTAGTTGCTAGAGGACCATCAGTGACTATGTCCCAGAGTTCATAGTCTTCTCCGATGATGTGATCTCTCATCCTGTTTTTCCACCAAGAGTAGTACTGCCCATTAAAGAGTGGAGGCCTATCAGTGGATTGCCCTTCCCAGTTTCCAGGTGGTGCACTCATCTTGATCTGTTCCTAAGGTGTTAGCCTCTTCAAGGATAACCTGCTCTGATACCAATTGATGTTTTAAACGTCAATACCACACAAGAGGAGGGGTGATTTGTGTGGTACTCAATTTTTCGCTTAAACTGCTTCTGGAAGGACCTGGTTCTTCTAGGTGTACTTATTACTACTATTTGCGGAATTAAAAGTACATAAAATAAAGAACACAGAGATTTTTACGTGGAAAACACCTGGCTCAAAAGGTGAAAAAACCACGACCTACTACTTAGTAGGATTTTCCAAAACTTCCACTAAAATCACTGAGCCAAAACTGCATTTACAAAACTCTTTGTAAACCTATGGATTAACTCTAATCCCGTTGTGGCAACCAGCCTCTAACTGCTGCGACAACTTCAAGTAAACTCTAACTTGAATACTCAAATTACCTATTACAATTGCTTCTAGATAAAGCTGAAAGGTACAATATAAAACACCTACTACAATTGAACTAGAAATAAAGAAAGATACATAAAACTCTTTATGGAGCTGGTTCTTCAATCTGGTTCATGTAGCTTCTGGTTTGCACACTTGAATCACACATGAACTGCTTGCAAAAAGCCTTGCTATTTTGCTCCCAATTCACGTTTAACTTCTGCGTTTTTGTGCAACAATTTAATGTGAGAACATCCTGCAATTTATAGAGTTAGTAGATGAAGAAATAACTAGAGTTCTGATGCAACTCTTCCTTGGTGGAAGAGTTCTAGTTGATTTCAACTTCTAACTCCTTCCCTATCTTGAATTGTGTTCTCTTTGATTAAGGAGTCCTTCTCCTTATCAATTATGCAACCTTTTCGATCAGGAGATATTAAATACACCAATTTAAGCTTATCTCCTTCACGTGCATCCCACATGCTTGAATTTGCCCGTTTTTGTGAACCTGAGGGATGGACCACTGGATGGACCTGGTTCATCATGAGTTCCTTTGTCAGTCTTCAAAACTAACCTTTACTTGGGCCAACACGTAGCTCTGTCTCTTCATTCATCGCGGTCGCGTCAGTCCATCGCGTTCGCGTAGTTATGCCATCCCACCCTTCGCGTTCGCGTACTAGTTCACGCGTTCGCGAAGAGCAATCTCTGGGCCATAATATTTTCCTTCTTCGCGTTCGCGTGCGCGCTGTCGCGTTCGCGGAGCACATCTGGGCAGCCTTCATTTTTCTTCTTCGCGAACGCCATACTTCCTCCGCGTTCGCGATGCTTTAATATCTGGGCAGAATATAAGTTGTCCAATTCGAGGGTTAGGCCATTTTTAACATTTTTGGAGTTCTAGAGCTCGGTTTTGGGCGACTCCTTGTGGGTTTTTCAAGCAAAACGTTTGGGTAAGTGTTCTCAACTTAGAATTGATTATATTCCATAAATTTGTCTTCATTTTTATTATTTAATTTGTGATTTTAGTTGAGGAAAATGTTGGTTTTTGAAGGAAATTCCTAAAATAAAAAATCGTGATTTGAAGGGCCAAATGGCATCGGAATTTAATAAATTTTGTATGGATGAACTCATATTGGAATGGGTATTCGGATTTTATAAAATTTGTCGGGTTCCGAGGTGCGGGCCCGGGGGTCGACTTTTGGACCAATTTTTAGATTTTGTTAAAGATTGAAGCTTTATGATCCGGAATAGTTTCTTATGTGTTTTATTTGTGCTTTGAAGTTAATTTGGTTAGATTTGAGCCGTCCGGAGGTCTTTTCACCCGAGAAGTGCATTTTAGAGTATCGATTTGTCGTCTTTGAGGTAAGTATCTTGCCTAACCTTGTGTGGGGGACTTCCCCTTAGGATTTGAGTCTTCTATGCTAATTGTAGTCCGTGCACGCGAGGTGACGAGTGTGTGCTCGGATTTATTTGTGGGAAATTTGCCTCTAGGGTTCTTAAGTCCTTACGTCCATTATGTGGAAAGTATCCTGTTATGATTGGGTTTAATAATTGCTTGAATTGCCTTTGTATGCTTTATATGAAGTTGTTAACTTTCCTCTAATTCTTACGTGTTACATTGACCCTTAATTGCCTTAATTGAATTAGTTGTTCTTTGTTGTTTGGTTAAGGTTATTGTGCTTATTAGTTCCCCCGTGATTTTCTTGTTGCTATGTAATCATACTCTTGGGGTGAAATTTCCTTGTGATTGGATTGTTGGATTGTTGTTGATTCCCTTGCCGGGATGTATTGTTTATATTGTTGATTCCCTTGCCGGGATGTACTGTTTATGTTGATGATTCCCTTGCCGGGATGTGTTGTTTATGTTGTTGATTCCCTTGCCGAGACGTTATTGTTCATATTGTTGGCTCAGGATACCAAGAGATCCCCAGCACATATATTGAGGATACCGAGAGATCCTCGGGATACCAAGAGATCCCTAGCACATATATTGAGGATAACAAGAGATCCTCGGGATACTAAGAGATCCCCAGCACATATATTGAGGATACCAAGAGATCCCTTGCATGTATATTGAGGATACCAAGAGATCCTCGGGATACCAAGAGATCCCTAGCTTGTATATTGAGGATACCAAGAGCTCCTCGGGATACCAAGAGATCCCCTAGCTATATACTAAGGATACTGAGAGATCCCCCAAGTATTTACGTTTGGGACTACGGGACGGGATCCCGGGAGATCCCCTGTCGATATTCTGTGAGTGTAAAAGTACGAAGGGTGATGCCGTGCACTTTCTGCTTGCTGTGTCTAATTCTTGTTATCAGTTCAAGTGTTTTAACGGGTTAGATTCCCTTGCTGCTGTGAGTCTTTGTTTTGGAACCCATAGTGTTATAAATACCTAGCCGTATATATACACACATATATTTCAAATCTTCAACTATGCTTATTTCTATATTTTTTACTCAATTTATTTCTCAACTAAATTTTCCTTAAATCGTCTGAGGTTGTATTCAACTTAAAAGGAATTTCTACTAAGTCGTAAATAATTAAATCCCAGGGTAAAGGTAATAATTCATTCGATGTTGTATTCTAATCAAAACGGTACTTTCTTTATTCAAATAATTTTTAAAAATAACTTCATCTTTTCTCGTTGACTTTCCTAATCAGTTTAGAATTTGTAACTTACTTATATTAGGTAAATGAGACTTCTTGAACATCTTGAGTGCATTGGTACGGACATTATGTATTGTATAGCATGTGGATTTCTTTTGTTAAGAGTGAGAAGGAAAATATGGGAGCACAAGGTGCCATGTGTGCTGAAGGTCCGGAAGTTGAGATTATGATATGAGAAACCGAGGATTGAGATGGTCGGGTTTGCGTATTAGGCACAATGTGAGTGATTGAGTTGGCATTGCCTCCTTTATTGGATACATTCTTACTTGTCTCTGTTCCTGTTATGTCAGTGTTGATTTACTTGGTTATCTTATTTACTTGGTGTCGTTCGTTACTACCCGTGTTCTCCCTTTATTGTTCCTACTATTTGTATTTCGATTTCTCTCCGCTGTGATATTACCTTGTTATCTTTATCTCGATATTTTATTATCATATCTTGTTCATTTCATTTGACCAGTAGTTGTCTTGACCGTTCCTCATCACTACTCCACCGAGGTTAGTCTTGATACTTACTGGGCACCACTGTGGTGTGCTCATACTACACTTCTGCACATTTTTTGTGTGCAGATCCAGGTATTGTTCGCTAGTAGCTGTGCGGATTCTTCCCGAGGAGACTCAAGGTAGTCCTACTGTTGCATTCGCAGGCTTCGGAGTTACCTTCCTATTTTATATTCTCACTGTTGTACTTACTTCCATACGGTTGTGTTTAGAAATGGTAGCGAAAACTCTGTAGAGCTTATGACTTGTACTACCGGGTTTCGGGAAAATTTTCATTGTATAAGGGATTTATTTTTGAAGGATTTTAGATGTTATTATCCGTTGTTGTTATTCCGCAATTATTAGGCTTACCTAGTCCTTAAGACTAGGCGCCATCACGAAACCCAACGGAAGGGGAAATTGGGTCGTGACAGGTTGGTATCAGAGCTCTAGGTTCATAGGTGCTACGAGTCATAAGCGAGTTTAGTAGAGTCTTGCGGATCGGTTCGGAGACGTCTGTACTTATCTTCGAGACGCTACGGAACTATTAGGACAATCTCACTTCCTTCATTCTTATCGTGTGAGCTTATTGATCTTGGAGTTTGAACTTTTATCCTTCCATTCTCTCACCGACGGTGAGGATACGAGCTGCGGTTATCGATAACGCTGCTTCCGGAGCAGGTATCGCTAGAGGCAGAGACTGACGAGGAGTACGTGCCGCAGCTAGACCACACTCAGAGCAGCGAGTTTCTGTTGGTCAGATTCCAGGCGTCATGGCTACACAATTTGTGGTTCCAGTTCAGCCCATGGTCAGGGCAGCAGCATCCGAGGGAGAGCAACTTAGAATTTGCGAGGTTCAAGAAAAAGTGACCCTCCTACATTCAGCGGTTTGGCTTAAGAGAGCACAATGGGTTTCATAGAGGAGTGCCATCGCATTATCAGCACTATGGGTATTGCAGAGACGAGTGGGGTCTTTTTTTACTACGTTCCAGCTTGACGGAGCGGCTTATCAGTGGTGGTGGACATATGAGTTGGGCAATCGGCCGATGCAGTTTCACTTACATGGGTTTAGTTTTTAGAGATGTTTTGAGAGAGTTTGTACCTCAGTCACTTCGGTTCAGTATGGATCGGGAATTGGAGTCGGATGTTTTGTTTCAGCAGGTGGTAAGGATCGTTCGCCGTTTAGAGGGCATATGGGACCGGGAGCGAGAGGACAGACGAGATATGGAGGGAGAGAGAAAAGGGAGGCGAGGAGGCCTCGTGGACCGGAGAGATCTGCTGGCCCTTTTTCTGGAGGCAGGGTACGACATGGTAGAGGTTCGTAGGTCAGCCAGTTCAGTTTGCGCTTCAGGCTTCATAGTGATTCAGGTGTTCATGGGTCTCAGAGTACCCATACCGCACAGTTCCCACAGCCACGTCAGTATAGAGGTTGCTTGAGTGTGGAGATACTAGCTACATGGTGAGAGATTTTCCCAGATTTCGGGCAGATGTGTCACAGCAAGGTATTCAGGTGAGTAGGGGGCGCCCAAGAGGGGGAGGCCCGGCCCGTTGATGTGTTTCATATAGTAGGCTTAAGGCCGTTGTGCCAGATGATGTCATTCGGGTATAATTTTGATTTGTTATAGCGGAGCACCATCCGTAGTTCATTACAGCTCTGCTTATCAAGGTGAATTCCCCTATTTGTTGCCCCACTTATGGGTGTGTTTCATGATTTACACTCTGTTTATGTGTATCCCTGTTGGAAGGCTCTATGAGTGATAGCCGTGGCTATCGTCTGTTTTTGTTTATCGTCGAGAGAGTTATGAGACTAGTAGTAAATTTCTGTTGTCCTTTTCGGTAGGCTTGATGTGATTTATGAGTATTTTTGGCTACGAGCCATGATTTTATGCTCCACCGGTGTAGGAGCCAGTACTTGTCGTAAATTATGACGGAAATTGGTCTATTGAAAGTTTCCAGCGGGTTCGATATCTATCCTACTTGAGATCCAGAGTTAAGGGCAGGACTCTCGTCGTTTCATGTGATTTGATGTGTTGAGACTGGGCCGTGTACCGCGGTGGAGTTATATCAGTATGAGATCCTTGTGTATTCTTTTTATTATGTCTTTTAATTCTTTTTTTGTTAGATTGTGTTTGTAAATTAGTTCTGATAGAAAATTTTGTTCTTGACGGACTTTGGTTTGATAGTTCCTTTATGTGTTTCCTTTCCATATTCAGTCATTTTCGTTCGGTGCTTCTTGAGTTCTAGCTTGTGGAGTGTGTGCCCGTTGGTATTAGTTGTGATTGGGTGATTCGGGTGTTAGTTATGTGGTTTTCGTGGCTATTGTACCATCGTCAGTGTTGTGGGGGTTTCAAAAGGGTTCCTATCAAATTTGAGGCTTATGGCCGGTGCAGGATTGATTCGAGCAAATATTGTGATCAGGAATGTTATTATAAGCCTATGTGTGGTGTCTATGTTGTGTGGATGTACTCTGTGGGTGTAGGCATAAGTGGTTGCAGCTAGTTGAGACTGATACCGGATGTGGATTTAGAATCAGGTCCGTTGGAAATAAATGGGAGATGGGGGAGTTGGGCTCTAAGGCTTATTGGTATTGCTAGAAAGGCTAAATTTCAGTTGAGATGGTGTCGTCACATTTATGTGGATTAGGGTGACTTGGGATCACCCGCGGGTATATGCTGGAAGTGTGCATTCAATGAATTAAGAACTTCGAGGCGAATCTTGGCACGTTTGAGGACGAACATTGGTTTTAAGAGAGGGAGGATGTAACGACCCGGCCGGTCGTTTTGAGAATTTAAGCTCCATTCAGCAGCGTAAGGTCTGGAACAACTTCATAATACGAGTATCGACTTGCGTGCATGGCTGAATTCAGTTAACGGATGATGCAGAGTCAAATTGGAAGAAGGAATCTAGTTTTGGGAGTTTAAGCGGTGGGAATTTGATCGGAATTTGACTTCTGAGTAAACGGCCCCGGAATGAATTTTTGATGATTCCAACAGCTTTGTATGGTGATTTTGGACTTAGGCATGCATTCGGATTGTGTTTTGGAGGTCCGTAGCCAATTTAGGCTTGAAATGCCAAAAGTTGAACTTTTGAAGTTTCCGGTTCGATGGTGAGATTTTGATCCGAGGGTCGGAATGGAATTCCGGAAGTTGGAGTAGCTCCGTAGTGTTGAATGTGACATGTGTGCGAAATTTCACGCCATTCGGACGAGGTTTAATAGACTTTTTGATCGAAAGCGTAAATTGAGAGTTTTGGAGTTCTTAGGCTTGAATCCGATGTAAATTGGTGTTTTGATGTTGTTTTGAGCGTTCCGAAGGTTGGATCAAGTTTGAATGATGTTATGGGGTATGTTGGCATGTTTGGTTGAGGCCCCGAGGGCCTCGGGTGTGTTCTGGGTGGGCTACGGGCCATTTTCCCTTGTTTTTGAACTGCTGTTTCTAGTATCTGATATCCTCATTCGCGTTCCGAAGCCCCTCCCGCGTTCTCAAAGTGCCTCTGCTGGTCGCCTCATTTTTCCTTCTTCGCGTTCGCGTAAAAAGCCTCGCGTTCGCGTAGCTCTGTCTCTTCATTCATCGCGGTCGCGTCAGTCCATCGCGTTCGCGTAGTTATGCCATCCCACCCTTCGCGTTCGCGTACTAGTTCACGCATTCGCGAAGAGCAATCTTTGGGCCATAATATTTTCTTTCTTCGCGTTCGCGTGCGCGCTGTCGCGTTCGCGAAGCACATCTGGGCAGCCTTCATTTTTCTTCTTCGCGAACGCGATACTTCCTCCGCGTTCGCGATGCTTTAATATCTGGGCAGAATATAAGTTGTCCAATCCGAGGGTTAGGCCATTTTTAACATTTTTGGAGTTCTAAAGCTCAGTTTTGGGCGATTCCTTGTGGGTTTTTCAAGCAAAACGTTTGGGTAAGTGTTCTTAACTTAGAATTGATTATATTCCATGAATTTGTCTTCATTTTTATCATTTAATTTGTGATTTTAGTTGAGGAAAATGTTGGTTTTTGAAGGAAATTCCTAAAATGAAAAATCGTGATTTGAGGGGCCAAATGGCATCGGAATTTAATAAATTTTGTATGGTTGAACTCATATTGGAATGGGTATTCGGATTTTGTAAAATTTGTTGGGTTCCGAGGTGTGGGCTCGGGGGTCAACTTTTGGACCAATTTTTAGATTTTGTTAAAGATTGAAACTTTATGATCCGGAATAGTTTCTTATGTATTTTATTTGTGCTTTGAAGTTAATTTGGTTAGATTTGAGCCGTCCGGAGGTCTTTTCACCCAAGAAGTGCATTTTAGGGTATCAGTTTGTCGTCTTTGAGGTAAGTATCTTGCCTAACCTTGTGTGGGGGACTTCCCCTTAGGATTTGAGTCTTCTATGCTAATTGTAGTCCGTGCACGCGAGGTGACGAGTGTGTGCTCGGATTTATTTGTGGGAAATTTGCCTCTAGGGTTCTTAAGTCCTTACGTCCATTATGTGTAAAGTATCCTGTTATGATTGGGTTTAATAATTGCTTGAATTGCCTTTATATGCTTTATATGAAGTTGTTAACTTTCCTCTAATTCTTATGTGTTACATTGACCCTTAATTGCCTTAATTGAATTAGCTGTTCTTTGTTGCTTGGTTAAGGTTATTGTGCTTCTTAGTTCCCCCGTGATTTTCTTGTTGCTATGTAATCATACTCTTGGGGTGAAATTTCCTTGTGATTGGATTGTTGGATTGTTGTTGATTCCCTTGCCGGGATGTATTGTTTATATTGTTGATTCCCTTGCCGGGATGTACTGTTTATGTTGATGATTCCCTTGCCGGGATGTGTTGTTTATATTGTTTATTCCCTTGCCGAGATGTTATTATTCATATTGTTGGCTCGGGATACCAAGAGATCCCTAGCACATATATTAAGGATACCAAGAGATCCTCGGGATACCAAGAGATCCCCAGCACATATATTGAGGATACCAAGAGATCCTCGGGATACCAAGAGATCCCTAGCACATATATTGAGGATACCAAGAGATCCTCGGGATACCAAGAGATTCCCAGCACATATATTGAGGATACCAAGAGATACCTAGCATGTATATTGAGGATACCAAGAGATCCTCGAGATACCAAGAGATCCCTAGCTTGTATATTGAGGATATCAAGAGATCCTCGGGATACCAAGAGATCCCCTAGCTCATATACTGAGGATACTGAGAGATCCCCCAAGTATTTACGTTTGGGACTACGGGACGGGATCCCGGGAGATCCCCTGTCGATATTCTGTGAGTGTAAAAGCACGAAGGGTGATGCCGTGCACTTTCTGCTTGCTGTGTCTAATTCTTGTTATCAGTTCAAGTGTTTTAACGGTTTAGATTCCCTTGCTGCTGTGAGTCTTTGTGTTGGAACCCATAGTGTTATAAATACCTAGCCGTATATATATACACACATATATTTCAAATCTTTAACTATGCTTATTTCTACATTTTTGACTCAATTTATTTCTCAACTAAATTTTCCTTAAATCGTCTGAGGTTGTATTCTACTTAAAAGGAACTTCTACTAAGTCGTAAATAATTAATTCCCAGGGTAAAGCTAATAATTCATTCGATGTTGTATTCTAATCAAAACGGTACTTTCTTTATTCAAATGATTTTTAAAAATAACTTCGTCTTTTCTCGCTGGCTTTCCTAATCAGTTTAGAATTTGCAACTTACTTATATTAGGTAAATGAGACTTCTTGAACATCTTGAGTGCATTGCTACGGACATTATGTATTGTATAGCATGTGGATTTCTTTTGTTAAGAGTGAGAAGGAAAATATGGGAGCACAAGGTGCCATGTGTGCTGAAGGTCCGGAAGTTGAGATTATGATATGAGAAACCGAGGATTGAGATGGTCGGGTTTGCGTATTAGGCATAATGTGAGTGATTGAGTTTGCATTGCCTCCTTTATTGGATACATTCTTACTTGTCTCTGTTCCTGTTATGTCAGTGTTGATTTCCTTGGTTATCTGATTTACTTGGTGTCGTTCGTTACTACCCGTGTTCTCCCTTTATTGTTCCTACTGTTTGTATTTCGATTTCTCTCCGCTGTGATATTACCTTGTTATCTTTATCTCGATATTTTATTATCATATCTTGTTCATTTCATTTGACTAGTAGTTTTCTTGACTGTTCCTCGTCACTACTCCACCGAGGTTAGTCTTGATACTTACTAGGCACCGCTGTGGTGTGCTCATACTACACTTCTGCACATTTTTTGTGTGCAGATCCAGGTATTGTTCGCTAGTAGCTGTGCGGATTCTTCCTAAGGAGACTCAAGGTAGTCCTGCTGCTGCGTTCGCAGGCTTCGGAGTCACCTTTCTATTTTATATTCTCACTGCTGTACTTACTTCCATACGGTTGTGTTTAGAAATGGTAGCGAAAACTCTGTAGAGCTTATGACTTGTACTACCGGGTTTTGGGAAGATGTTCATTGTATAAGGGATTTATTTCAGAAGGATTTTAGATGTTATTATTCATTGTTGTTATTCCGCAATTATTAGGCTTACCTAGTCCTTAAGACTAGGTGCCATCACGAAACCCAACAGAGGGGAAATTGGGTCGTGACAGTCTTCTTCTGCAGCCAATTAATTGCTTCTTGCCACATAATGTAGGTACCATATTACCATTGGCATATGGTGTTGTTGATTCAGAGAATGACGCATCATGGAAGTGGTTTTTTGAGCAATTCAAACTCGCGTATGGTGAAAAACCAAATATGTGTGTTGTTTCAGATCGGAATGAGAGTATCTTGAAGGCAACATCTATTGTTTATCCCGGCATGCCACATTATTCTTGCATGTGGCATATTTGGACAAATATAGGGGCAAAGTTCAAGAAGGGACATCTTAAGTTAAGTGAATTATACTTTGCCGCGGCACAGACATACACACTTGATGAATTTAATGAAAGGATGTCAAAGATTGAGGAGATTGACCCCCGTGTTAAATCATACTTATACGATATTGGCTATCATAGATGGTCCCGAGTACATGCTACGGTGAGCAGAACTTGGACTATGACATCAAACATTGCAGAGTCGTTGAATGCTGTAACAAAATATGCAAGAGAGCTGCCGATAGTAGAACTATTAGAGTATATGAGGACCCTTCTTGAACGTTGGACAAAAGAAAAGTTATTGAAAGCAAAGGGTACATTCACATACCTTGGATACAAATTCAACAAAGAGTTGGATGACAACAGAACATTGTCGCACAAGCTTAGAGTAAGATCTGATTATTTATTGAATCAAATTTATAATCAGGACAAATGTAGATATTTTGTAGATATATTGTAGATATTTTGTAGAAATTTTGTATATAGTTTGATTTTAACCGTATATGAATGTTTTTTTGTTTGTAATGTACTCGTAGGTGAGGGCTTCAACAGACTACATCCATACAGTACTAGATGGTGTGAGGCGCTATATTGTTTGTCTTGAAAACAAGAAATGTAGTTGTGGGCAATTCCAGCTTGATGAACTACCTTGTCCACATGCTTTAGCTGCTTTAAGACACAGGGATGAGTCTTTTGAACAATATTGTTCTCCTTATTAGACAAGGGCGAACCTCTTGCGTACTTATGAAATACCAGTTAATCCCTTGCCTGGTGAAAGCAAATGGAATGTGCCACAACATATAACTGAAGAAGTAGTAAATCCACCTAAAGGAGGGAAAAGGCAGCCAGGAAGACCTCAAAAAGAAAGATACAAAACATATGATGAAATAAAGTCAAAGAAGTACAAGGTTTCATGCGACAACTGCGAAAGAGAAGGACATAACAAAAGATCTTGCAAGAATGCACCCAAAAAGAAATAAAATTTTATGTAGTTAACAGAATATTTCATAAATTGGTTAGTTCTGGATAATAAATTTTGATGTGTAATTGTTGGTGTTTTGTAAGATCATAATGTAGTTACTTAGGATTTTTCTGTATTTAGACAATACTTTAATAGATTGATTTGTTTATGAATGGTTTCTATATTTTTTTTTTTTTAGTTTTTTGTAGATATACAAATTTGAGAACCAATATTCCCTCTGTTAATGTGTTTTTGTAGTTTATCTACAATAAAACTATAAAAAAATACATTATATGGAATTTACAGAGTTTATACATTATAAATCAGTAGGAAAGTAGTTAAAAACTTAAAATATTATAGATGAAGTATTGTTTAAATTCAAAAAATAAATATAAAAGAAACAAAACACACTGTTAAATATATGTACAAGTTATATACAAATATAACTACAAAAAAATCTACAATATTTGTAACTGACATAATAGCTAAATTAAAATTCAGGTAGAAACAACCTATATGGTGAAAATAATGTAGATGAGGTAGTTTATACATTCAACAAATTGAATTTAAAAGCAACAAAATGGTTAGTTACTGATGTTTACACATTATCTACAAAAAAATAACAAAATAACTACATATTTTTTGTTGACATAATAACTGTATAAAAATTCAGTTTGAAAGGATTTATATGCTAAAAATAATGAAGATCAAGTACTGTAAAGATTCAACAAGTGAATATAAACCCAACAGAATGTTTCCATTTGAACTACAATACTAGATAAAAAAATAAAAAAAGAAACAAAGGCTACTATAATTGTAGCGCAAGTCTGCTACAATTAAAACAGAATAAATTGTTCAAAAATTTGTCTACCATCTTTCTTATAAACTATCATCGACTAAACAATTATACTACATGTTCCATACAAAATATTACAACTACTTCTTCTTTCTCCGGACTCGTGTTTTCTCATTCAAAGCTGGTGCACCTTTCCGCCTTGCCAATTTGCCTGTCACCTCACTATCACTAATTGCCCCATGCTCCTGCTTCTTTCTAGCATAGTCCAAAAGTAGCGCTCCATAGCGTTTACGGTGTTGGTCAATATCAGAAAGGTCTTCTGCCGGAATTGATAACTCTCCAAGACTAACATACTCTGCAAAGGCAGCAACAAATACACCACAATCGCTGCAAAAAATAAAAAAATGTCAATATTTACCAAACAATCAGAAAAAAAAGAGGTTAAATGTATAGAAAGAAAGAAGATTTTTATTACAGTGATCCTTCTTTTTGCTGTGGTATCTCTCCGACAATCCACTGAATGTTAAGAGGGTCGGTAACAGGTTTCTCAATGTATGCTTTTGTATTCTTGAAGTTGATGTCTTTACGCTTCCCATAAAACCCGGTGCATGACAAATACAAAGGGATAATAATAGAAAACTTGTCGACACAAGATTCAACAATAGGGTGATTGTGTGAAGAGACCATGGAATCATACGCATAAAGACACCTTTCTGCAATGTCAAAAACAACCAACACCCAGTGGAATTTTTCTACAATGTTGACGGGCATGATGACATAATCAACTTCATCCCATGCAACATTTGCGAGTAGTCTATACCCCAATATATATTCTGCTACAACGTCATGGGGTTTGACAACAGAAAACTTCTTTTCTTGAGGAGAATTTTGGAACTTCTCATAAATCTGATCATCTGTTGTAGTAAACCTGGTCTTGTTGTGGGGGCCATACTTGCCTCTTTTTCTCAAGTAATACGTTATAACATTAATGTGCTGCAACAAAAACAGATTCCATTTATTCTACAAGTTATATTCAAATATTCTACACAAAACTACAAAATAACTACAGTTCATACACAAATAGAATACAAAGAATCTATCATTCAGAATACAAACTATCTACAAATTATCTACAAAAAATCTACAGATCAAATACATTGAATCTTACCGAGTCATTGAGGACTTGTTCTGGGTGTGCCAGGGAAAAGAACCACTCCTTCTTGTCAACCTTTTCAACTCCAAGATCTAACCATGGCTTAATTATGTGTCCTTTATAGAATACGGAGCCTTCCTCCTATATAAACAAATAGAAATTAAAATAAAATTGTTGAATGAAGTAGATGTGTAAAAGATGAATACTGGCCTAAAAGTGTCAAATTGTGCAACCTAACCTCTTTGAACCTTTGTCGGTGCCGTTGTATAATCACTTGTGGAATTGATCCGACAACTCAGGGTCTACATTTTGACCAATAACACTAGTAAATGGGTGCTTGAGGTGAAAAATTTGAGGTCCAACCGAGGTGCTGCCACCAGAACTGTATAAAGGGAGAAATGGTGATCTGGCATGCTTTCCGAGCTGCCTTGTTCTACCTTGCTCCACGGGTGTTGTTTCATCATGTATAGGCTCGCCGAACTTAACCAACTGGGAGAAGTTATCAGGCAGCTCGAAATCATTAAGCGTAACCTCCTTATTCTCACCTCCGGATTCTTCTGAATCACCTACATTCACAAACTCTACCTCTTCACCTACATTGTCATCTTCCGGATTCTGCTGTTCGCTTTGAGCTGCTACTGTCACTCCGTGAATTGGAGATTGTGCATGCATATCTCCCCTCTCTGTAACACCATGTATATAAAACTTAATAGAATTGTAAAAATATTGAAACAAAAAGAAAATATCTCTGAAAATAGTTTCATACATGCATTCTCTTCATCAACTGCCCCTTCAAAATGTGTATATAAATCAACACCCGCTGGATGATTTTCTTCACCAAGTGCACATTCAACATGGTCTGTTTTTTTCATTAAAAATGTTAAATCATACTGGATAGTATTGGCTTGACAATTTATGAAGATATGAGATAATATATACATAAATCTGTATAGATGTGCCAATAAGCTGGATTTAATTGTATATATTGTGTATATATAATGTAGACAAATTTCAGTTATGTTGTATATAATTTGTATTTATTTTGTAGAAATTTTGTAGATAAATGTAGATATACTGGAGATATATTGTAGTTACCTGTTTTGCTGGGGCTAACCTGCACTGGTTCACCACTATTGAACTGAAATTGCTGATTGTTCTTATCTTTTGGTTGGTCAGTATTTTTTGTTGAACTCCCAGCAAACTGTAAGTTTTATATTAGTTAGGGTATATATTTTAGAGGTGACATAAATAGTTTTCTTTAATATGATTAAAATTCAAATGTTACCTTTTGCATCAGCTTGATCATTTGGACTGTTTATCACCTGCAAAACAGTCTTGAGTGAATCCTTTATTAGGTCTCGAAGGCTACCTAGTTCTTCAAATACATCTTTCCGAAACTTTTCAAGATTTTCATCGACCTACATAATTAATAAAATACATAGTTAACTTCAGAAATATGTCTTAAAATACATTATATTTATGATACTATATATATATATATATATAATGCTTTTCAGGACTACATGTTACCTTTTCTACACCTCTTTTTAACTTTCTTATTTTACGAAGAATAAACTCCTTCTCCTCTTTTCCAATTGATTCTTTGGGTTCCAATGGAGGAGCATCAACTTTTGGATTCTCAGAAACATGTTCAACCTCTTCAATTGTGTACTCTACTTTATCAGGCAAAGACATCACTGAAAGCTCTTCAGGTGATTCATTTATATTGGTGAACTGAATGATGAAAAAATAAATTAGCTTGTTTAAGGCAGAGTATGCATATAAATTGTAGATATTTTGTAGTTAAATCGTATTATCATAAATAAAGACCATTTACCTTCATCCATTCGGCTTGATCATTTTGTCTTCAATTACAGCTAACCAAATCTGACTCTTAGTAGCTGACCAGTTTAGTATGCGAGGGATTGAATTAGAAATCTTTGTAGCTATATCAATATTGACGGAGGAGCAACACTCATACAACCATACTTGCATGGCTAGGGGAAATCCTCGAATGAGATAAGAATGCACGAAAGGATTTAGCCTGTGCCTAACTGATTCAATCAACTGTCTGTAGGACTGAATACCCCATGGAAATGACTCGTACTTACCGGATTCCACCAAATAAAACCTAAAATGATCTACCAACCCAATATGGTCTCTCTCTGAAGGACAAATGAAGAATTCTATGAGATATAGAATACATAACTTTACTGTATCCTCGTTATTGACCCAGCTTTTGTTGGTTACTATCTGTTTTAGATATGTCTTCTCCACTTTTACCTTGTTTGGAAAGTAACTGCTCATTATCTTACTGACATAATTAGGAGTGTAACCAAAGTCTGTCACCTCAGTATGACATCTAAGACCAGTTATTACTGCAAACTCTCTCAATCCAAAATTTAACCTCTCACCTTTTAACCCAACTGAAAAATAGGAAGCATCGGATGATTTCAATTCATACTTCATAAGAAGATGAATAGCTTGATTCTGCATGCATAATTTGGAAATGACAGAAAATAACCAAAGCATGTCTCCTTGAACAACTTCAAACCATTTGGAGACAAAAGCGCTTTAATTTGGCTAGGAATGCTAGGGTCACATAATGTCTGGAATCTAAGCACCCCATAATCAACATTATGGGATGCAAAAAAATATCCATTCTGCAAAAATTCAACAAATGTAATCTAACATTAATACAGTAATTACAAAGCACTGATACATTTGTATTTTATCTACAAAATAACTTCAAACATATACAATATAACAACAATGTTAAACAGATCAACAAATCTACAATTAATCTTCAAAATTAAGACAAATAATTGTCCATTAATTCATTGATTAAAAACATAGATACATTTGCAGTTTATATACAATATTTCTACAAAAATCTACCAAAGCAAAAAAAAAAAAAAAATACAAATTATGTAGATTTTTAACAACTAAGATAGGCGAAATAAGTAGTGAAGAAATTACTAAATTCTTACCTTCACCAATGAGTGTTTTCGAAAATTTTTAGGAGATTTAACACCAGGGGCTTTTTTTGAATTTTTCTTCTTTTTGGGAGTTTTTGAACTGGGAGCCACCTTAGCTTTCTTTCCTGCATCACTGATGGGCACATCTTATACAAAATCATCATCGAACACTATCTCTTTACGTTTCCTCGAAGATTCTCCAGCATCGAAATCATGTTTGAGTTTAGTTCTAGCTTCAGCCCTGATTTGATGCGGAGAAACACTATGCTTCATATCTACAATTGCATGTGCAAATTTACCTTTATTTTTGGGTGAATGTGGTGATAATACACCCAAATCAAAAGAAGGTATATCAGCTTCTAGAGCTTTTTTAGGGCTATGCTTTGAAGCTTTGTTCTTCTTCATTGAGAAAAATTGCAGCTGTAGGTAAATTTGTGTTTGAACTATGAAGATTTGACTTCAATTTTGACTGTTTTGTAGAAGAAAAACCTTGATTTTGGACGTTAATGGTAGAGGATTACCATTGTTTTTTCTGGTTTTAGCAGAGGGAATATTGGTTTGAATCATGGGTGTATTGTGATACGTGGGTGAGGGTGTGGGTTTAGGAGGGAGAAACGTGTGTGTGTGTGTGGGGGGGGGGGGGGGGATATGGAGGAATATACAGTACCATAACTTAAGGAGTGATATAAGGGACAATTAATGTACAGTTAAACATCTTATGGTATAGAATTGATAATTAGGTATACTAACTATAATTATATCAAACCTTAAACATTGAGGATAATATAGTTTCCTATATGGCATAGGAATGTAAAAATTTCATTAAGTATTATATAGGGACAACACAAAGATTGTCATAAATTGTTTACATTATTAGTGACAAAAAACTGTATGGTCACAAATAAGTATAATATTTTGTAGCTAAAGTTCGCAATATTTAGCTACAAATTTTTAATTGCCGCTACTTAATAAAAAAATTGGTGGCAAAACTTTTTCGTATCTAAATTTAAGTATTTATTAGGACAAAAACTATTTTGTCATATGAGTCAAATATTCCCTAGTAGATAGCGCCAACTCATTTTTTGGTGGGAAACGTTAGTGAACAAAACCTTGCTACAAAATTTTGTGTTTCGGCACTAAAAGTATATGGCTCATGTATTCAGACACGAAATATAATTAATTAATCCCTTTACATTAATTAGCTATATTTATAGTGGGATTATTTTTATAACTGTATTAAAAACATGGATAACTACATGGTTTTAGCAGATAATAATCCATTGAATCTGAGAGATTTTCACAAGTAAATGGATCGAGATTAAAATATACAATTTAATTAATTAAAGATTAAAAACACGCTAAGAAGACCAAAATTAAATTTTTATCTACGTGACAAAAAGGTCCATTTTTTTTTTCAATAAATAGGGTTGTAGAACCTTATATGGCCAAAAAAACATAAATTATTTCAAACATATTTTCTTCATTTGTAAACCATGCTTTAATGTTCTCTCCACAAGAAGTCACCATCCTCCTCTTCTTCCTCAATTTGACTCGGGTTCTTCTCCACGTTGAACCCGACCTTTCCCTCGTCGTCGTCCTGTTAACGACGAACGACGAGCAAAATCTCCTCTTTCCTCTATTAGGATTCGATACCATTTTATTAAATTCCACAATTTTTCAAAATGGGAGCCTTAAAACCATTCCAACTCTTGGAGATAAACATTATTTCCGCCCAAGATTTGCAACCTATATCCAAGAAAATGAAAACCTACGCCACCGTTTGGGTTCATCCTACACGGAAACTAACCACCGCCGTTGACGTCGAAGGCGGCAACAATCCAACGTGGAACGATAAATTTGTTTTTCGGGTAGATGAAGAATTTCTCCGACAAGATATCTCAGCTGTACAAATTGAGATTCATTGTGTCCATTGGTTTAAGGATTCTCTCGTCGGTTCCGTTCGCGTCCTCGTCGGAAATCTCATCCCTCCTCCGCCTCGGCCGCACCATAATCACCATCATCATTTTGGCATGCGTTTTGTTGCACTTCAGGTTTGGTTCATTTCCTTCTTCATTTCTTGATAATATAGGAGTTTTTCTTGACATGCATACGTAAAGTTGCATGCAATACAATTTCAATTCCATTCTTCCCCGTTTTGTCCAATTTCACTATATTATTTTTCAAAAAAAGTACCTCTTCTCTTTCTTTTTTTCGTCAAATTTTGGTGTTAAGACTTCTATTGCTTTGTTCTAATAGATTTTATTGTATGTGCCATGCATTGTTATAGGCTCATGCTCGAAAGTTTTATAATAACGAGTTAAGCAAAGGCGTATCCAAGATTTAAACTCTATGGATTCAACTTTTAATGTTTTAGCATTGAACCCATTATATTTTTAAATTTATGGATTCATATCTACTATTTTCGTAAATTTAACAAATTTTTACATATAAGTTTTTATTCAGTGTCGAAAGTTATGGTTTCAATTGAAACTCGATATCTATGCTCTACATGCCCCTGGAGTTAAGTATTAAGGTATCCTTGATAATTAATGAAAGATTTCTCATACCAAAAAAATTAAGGATTCATCGAATATCACATTTTTACAATGTTGTCTAGTTAGAGTTTTTGAGAATATTAAGTAATTGGTATTCATTTGTGAATTCAACTAAACGGTTCAAAAATATTTCTCTGATATATTTTTTTTATTTGTGACTTTACATTTAAAAGGTCAATGTTTTTTGGTTTAGGTACGTCGTCCTTCTGGACGACCTCAGGGAATATTGAACATTGGTGTTGCATTACTAGATAGTACTATGAGAAGTATGCCATTGTACACTGAACTAAACAAGTCAGCTGTTGGATATCGAGATTTGATGGAAGAAGAAAAGCTCCCTCAACATAACCAAAATCCAAATGGCGATAAAAGCAACAACGACGACAACAACAACAACAATAACAATAACAATAACAATAATAGTAACAACAACAAGGTGACTACTATAAAACCAATATTGCTACGAACAAAGAGTGAACGTAGCGAACGTGTCAAGTTCGATGATATTGTTTCAAAGGCTAATAGTTCAGTTGTTGTTGTTCCCTCAAAAGTGAAGAAGGCATATGATAAAGAAAGCTCAATTCTTAGTATTTCTTTGGAACCTCCACCTCAAATGATGGTAAAAAAGAAAGGTAAGGCAAGTTCTGTGATTAGTGGTGCAGAGTTAAAGGAAAAATCAAAGCCCAAAGGTAAGAAAGGTAAAGCAAGCTCAGTTTTAAGTGATTCAATTATGAGCAAAGAGTCATCAATTTATAATGGGCCCAAAGAAGAAAAGCCCAAACTCAAACTTATAGCATTAGAGCTTGAAAACAAAGACAAGCCCAGTAATGAAAAGAAGCCTACCAATGACTCATCAACAACTAAAGTAGTTGATGAAAAATCTATTACAAAGCCCAAAGGGTTGGATGCTAATGGTAAACAAGATGAGCCCAAAGAGCCCATAACAGTAATAGGAAAGCCCATTCCAAAATATAGTGGATATGAGTTTGGAGGCCCAAAAGGGGTAGGACAAAATGGAAAATATGTATTTGGAGGCCCAATTAAAGGAAATGCTCATGCTCATCATTGGACTGACTCAGAAATTGGACCCTCAGCATCCGAGGTCGCGGCGGCTGTAGCTGAAAAGAAATATCCATTGGAGGATCAAAAGAGCTCGGTTTTGGATGGTTGGAGTTTGGACGAGAGCACTGAAGGGCTTAGGTCTAAGCTCGAGAGGTGGCGAATGGAGTTGCCGCCAGTATATGACCGTGGGCACGCCTCGAGTAGCTACCATTCGACCGGTCGTCACACGAGAAGGCACACACATGGTTCAAGTGGATTATTTTCTTGTTTTGGTAACATAATGGGGTATGAATGCCAATGCATTTGTGGTAAGCCCAAAAGGAAATATAGCACAAGGTTCTATAGCCCATCAGTTGGCAGCAGATCATGGTTTTAAAAAAGCCCAAACCAGCTCAATTTTCTTAAGGCCCAAGTTGTATAACTATGAAGCAAAGCCCATTTCCGCCCAGTTGCTGATCAAACATGCTTTTGAATTCTTGGGCTATTCTGTTACTCGGGTCACTTTTCTCCTATACTTGTTTATTATTTTCGGTCAGAGACTGATTCAGAATTTTCGTCAATATATAATACTGCTGCTTCATTATGACAATGCATTTCAAACTTGATACTAATATTTTTATTTAATGTATTTTTAACTAAATATATAGTTGGAGTTGAACTTGCCACCCCCCACCCCCCTGTCTTTCTGCTGAAATTGTAAAATATGCCACTTGTTTGTATGGTTCTTTAATTTTTATTATTAAATACTGGATTTGGTTTTTGGATGAGAGTTTTGCCAAAAACAAACTCGTTGTCTGGTCTTTCTTTTGTACTCTTTGTCTGAAAGAGTTAATTTTCTTTGGATAATGCCTTTTTCCAAAGTAACCGTATCAGCACCATCCTAATTAGGTTTAAATTTAGCTATTTTTTTTTTTGGTGAGAAGTATGCTACGAAGAGTGAAGCAATTAATGTGTCAAATTGAAAACGCGAGTTGATTATATTTCAATAATGAGAAAATTAATTGTCATACAACTACTATCTAGATTATCTTAAAGTGACAGTCACACCTCTCTTTATACTATTACTTTACTATAATAGCCAAGTTTTTTTTAACCAACTTTTCATGTTAATGTTTTAATATAAATGTTCTTTGTAACAGTATTTCACTATAGTAGCCGAAAAGCATCGATACAAATAGAGGCGGATCCAGAATTTATATTTTATGGGTTCAGATTCACAATTCTACCACATCTCGTCTAATTTAATAGTTCAAAGTTTATTAGTTATACATATTTAATAATATTTTTGGACAAAATACAGGGTATGAAGAAAAGCTATGGGTAAAATAAAACCCATAACTTCTACACTAGATACGCCTCTGGAAACAAACAAAGTTGTTATAGAGAGGTTTGATTGTACTATTATTTAGGGACATAGGCGAAGCTACATGCCTTAAAGAGTGGTCAATTGACCACCATTTGTCGAAAAATTACATTACATATATTAGGTAAACTATTAGGTTTTAGAGGTATATAACATATATTAAATACTCGTTGTCAGGAATTTTTTTTCATTAATTTTAAGTTTGAATATCTTTGGGGAAATTTCTGACTTCGCTATTGTTTAGGAATAATTTTAATTTTCTTGAACAATTTAGGACATTATGTGCTATTTTTTGTTTCTTTCTTCAACTATGGATATCTAGCAAATAGAGATGAATATACAACGGTAGTTATTGGTTCAACTGAACTCATTGTCTTCCATTTAATTCGAACTACATATACATATAAGAGCATTAAAAAATAAAAATATAATAAAACACCTCTATATGAATTGGCTCTAGATTCTCTGCATTTGCCTCTACTAATAGTGATCCTGAATGCAAAGACAAATAAAATACGATCTCTCTAGTTGCACACAATTAACAAAGAATAAGATCACTTAAACGACTTTCAAATTTGAGGTTAAATTGTTAAAAAATTAATTCACCATTCATGTTATAAAAATCAAACTCTAATGTTGCTCAAAGAATAGCAAAAGTTGGTGAATGCCAAAAGAAAAGATGCACAAAAAGAGTATAGTACTCCCTCCGGTCCAAAATAAGTGATTTTTTGGCCTTTTTCTTGTGGTCCAAAATAAGTGATTTTTTCAGATTTTAAGAATGAATTAATTATTTTTTTCCTACATTGTCCTTGGAGTAAATAGTGTTGGAATATGTGTTAGGAGTGTTTATGCGAGATAGTAAAGGTTAATATGGTCAATTCCATTACTAATTAATGCTAAAAGATGAATTTCTTAATATGTGTGAAAACATCCAAAAAATTAATTATTTTGGACCGGAGGGAGTAGTATTTTTGATACAAAAAAGATTCTAAGAATTTTGAAAATAAAAAGAAAAGAAAAAGAAAGAAGGCGTGGAGGAAGGTGGTGACAGAATGATGATTCGTATCTTCAAATTTCAGCTCTTGAATTATGAGGAATATCCTCCTCCTATTTGGGTCCCTTTTTCTAAGTCTGTTGCATACACACTTTTTATGTCTTTCTAATTTTTTATTTTGAAAACTAGATGGCTTACTCGTATGATGCACGGGCTCAATTGTTGTTCTTTTTTTTTTGAAAAAATAATATTGCATAGGCACTTTTAAAATAATAATCGAAAATTAAAACTTAAAAAAGCCCCTTATTTTTCTTATTTTCTTCCTTTAAATATTTCTTGATCTATTGCTAATTACACACTTTATTCGTCTTTAAGGAAAGAAGAAAGAAAATAGGCTTTTGTGTGATAATGAATAGAATCATATTTACCTACACTGTTTTTTATCTGTTGCGTTATGTGCATTTTTAGTTTTTCTGAAATCGTATTACTACAATCACTTTGTAATACTTGTCGAAGTCCCACATTTTATTATAACAAAGATTATACGATACTTCAAGTACAAGTTAAAGTATTTCTGCATAGGTTCTATACTTTTTTATTTAAAAAAATAGTTCCGCACCACCAAACTTAAAATTGATTATACAAAATAATTAAAAAGTCAGTTGAAAAATAAGTCGTGATGTACTTTCTCATTGTTTAAATTGAATAATATATAGTTGTAATCTTTTAGTATTTTCAATTGTGTAATATATTGCTTTTCTTTTTTATTAAACAAAATTTGAATAATAAAATATACTCATTTTATTTCCAAATAGATGATGCAAAAATTTTTTTTGTTCTTTGAAATGATACACGTGATTTTGAATTATTGAAAATATAATAATAAATAAATGTGTGTTTTATTCTAGTTTAAAGACATATTTGGATAATTCATCAAAAATAAATGAATTTTTCTATAACAGTTTTCTTCTAGTTTCATTTGATATGATTGAGATACTCCAGGGTGCAGTACCACTTTCTTTACTATAATTATGTGTTGAGCATTTTTTAAAAATAGTTAATTTTATATTTATGTATTTTAAAATTTATATAATGTTGAATTCTTTATTAAAAACGGAGGAAGTACCCAACTAACTTTGATCATAGAGGGGGAAGTATAATCATACATAATGATACTTCTCATGCTGCCTAACATAAAATAAAGGAAAAAATTCAAATTGGTTGTCTTAATTTTTTCTTTAGATTATTCTCAAATCATGTTTTATAAAGGAAATTATTTTCTATAATTTGAACAAATTTCAATATCCTTTGATAAAAAAGGAACTTGAATTTTATTCTTAAATATATTTTTTGCCTGATTTATAAAGTGTTCCAATTGTGATTACAATTTAATGAGAATTTGTATAAAATGATATCAATTGATATTAATATAAAAACATTTTAATAAAAATCTACATAAATGATTGCCACTTTTTTTAATATTCTATACGAAAAATATTCAGTAAATAAAACAAATGAAATAATTTTTCTTAAGGAGATAATAGTATTATTATGTATAAATGTATGTTACCAACAGATAATTTTTCTAGTTAAAAATACTTTTTAAACAGTGATAGTGAAAACAAAGAAGTAATCTACTTTCAAACAAACCAAAAAGTAATAGTAGTCAAGTAGTGTATTTAAAGAAGCAAGTCAAAGTTGAATAGGAAGTGGGATCCACCTGAAGGATTCAATAGCTTAGGGCCACGTTGCTTTTGTTTTTTTGGTCATTAGGAACCCATAGGCTACAACCAAACTTTTGAGCCTAATGTACAAGCAAACAATGCAATTATATTTTTAAAATGACCATAATGCCCTTGATCAACCTCCTCTTTTCTCTTCTATATAATATAAATATAAATATAAATATAAATGTAAAAAGTAACTTCAAATAAAAAAGACAGAGAATTAGAAAAGAAATTCGCCTTTTTATCTTATATTGGTTAATAACCAACTTCCAAAAAATAGTGTATGAGGAAACAATAAGGCTGATCAACATTATTTTCTAAACTAGATGATTGTTAGTAATGTTTTAAGCTTTAATTCCTAATTTCTGCAAATAATTCAGTGATGACCTTACACGAATTAAAAAATACCCTGAATTTCATTTAATAATTGGATTCAAATATGAATTGAACAATGAGTCCGCGTCTCATAGCCGGTTGCTTAGTTAAGAAAACCCACCTGTAGCGAAAATGAGCTCTTATAGGGCAATTGTTACTACTAATGGACCCGAACATGGGATCTATCCATGACTAGCTTCGCAAAGTAAGGAGAGATCACTTGCTTGCTGCTTAAGGAAACATCTGATATATACATACTATATTCAAGTCGTTCACCTATCTTTCTGATCTCCTTTCCTTCTATTGATCATATTTTTGTAAGATTAGGTTAATGGTGGTGGCTAAAAAAGAGGGATGAGAACTTTAGGGTACGCTGACTTATACATTTTTACTAAGGTGAGATGGATGGGATCTCTTCACCCTTAATAGGTGTCTCGAGTTCAAGCTTTAAGAATGAACAATTTATTGGTAGGAAACACTTCTGCCTTTAGTGGGCATTATATAAGGTGCAAAATTTGAATTAGTCAGATCAGTAATATCAAAATCGGATGGTTATAAAAAAAAAACTAAAGAAAAGGTATCAACCCTATTTCCAATCAACAAACCTCACATCCCATTGTATTGGAAAATCTCAAGATCATCCAGGTTAAAGTTCTAGTTGAGTTAACGTTTAGATATGTAAAAGTAAAGTTGATGCTGAAAGAGTATATATTCCTTTAACCAACTTTTGGTGTTTGGCTGCTGTTTGAAGAATAGTTCCTTCCATTAATGGTGAAAAAGGAAACGAATTGTGACAAGTTAAAGAAAAGAAGAGTTAAAGAAAAGAAAAAACGTAACATTTAGAAAATGTTGGTTTGATACCATCTTTCGTGGCATATTTATTTAGGAGTGTTATTATGTTTTCTATAATGTGAATGATGCAAATGCGCTCGATTCATATACCAAATAAATATGTGCATGCCATTTATTTTTTGCATGAGTTTTACTTAAATATCTTTAATCAATATATATATTTTTATCACTTATAATCATGGTAATCATCAACATAATATGATGCATAAATCAAATTCGAATAATTAATTTTTTAAAATAAAAATTATTACTAGTTTCTTTACCTTCTATACTTTCTTCTTTTCTCCTGTTTGTTACGCTCACAAATTTATTTTTCTTAAAATAAAAAGTAGTGAGATAATAGTCCGTCGGGGCACGACCTCGACGAACGGAGGGACTAACTGTATTGGCAGAAATTCGGCCATACGATGACCAGGGGGTCAACCCCATCGCGACCAATTTATAGTAAATGGTCAACGCTATTGATTCTTGACTTATGACAGTTGTCCTTAAGATGAACGAGGGGGTCATGGCCCTTTCTCAACAATGGGACGTCTCCACAGCCGAAAACGACGTCAACTCATGGCCAGCTCACAAAGCTTGAAGCTATGAATACCAAGAGAGAGAAACTCTTCATGGGGGCTTCTCCAATGGGCAGAGAGAAAGTATTTAACACTCCATTCTCTCTCCTGATTCTTCTCCTCCTGGGCCAAAACATAGAACATTCTTGGTTCTGAGAACAAAGGGAAGAATGCTCCATCACGTTGAAGAAGACGTGAGAAGTTCAGAAATCGACAGGCTCTCGACCTCTTTCCAAGGAAAGAGGACAATGACCTGCAAAAAGGAAAGCCAAATCTGTAATCCTTGAACCTCTCCAAGGAGGGGCAGGGTCAATTTCTCCAATCAATAAAGCTTCTTGAGTATTGCTTAAATGAAAATGGTTGTCTTGTTGCTTTAATTCCTGATTCAGTATTAATTATGATTGGCTAGGATTTACCTTTGATTCATTTTGATTGTTTTCGCATACAAAGTAATTAGTATCTTTTGAGCCAAACAATTTGGCGCCGTCTGTGGGGATTTCCTAGCGAAATCACATAGTTTCTCCCTGGATCAAAGCCAAAGAAAGAGCATCGAGCACAGAATACTCGAACACATCAAAGGAAACTAAGATCCCCTGCCCAGTTACTCGAAAAGGCCCAAAGAAGAAGAAGAAACCCCCCCCCCCTTCTCCCTCAGGACAGAAGTGTGAAGCATTTCCCTCACCCCTAATACGGCACCAGGCCAAGTGCCTTCGCCATCAAAATAGTGCAGTTCGACCCCGCTCGAACAGGGACTCAGGCTAAGCGCCTTCGCCAACATAGTAAGTTTGACCTCGCTCGAACGGGGAACAAGGCTAAGCGCCTTCGCCATCAAATGTAACAGGTTCGACCTCGCTCGAACTGGGACTCAGGCCAAGTGCCTTCGCCATCAAAATAGTGCAGTTCGACCTCGCTCGAACTGGGACTCAGGCCAAGTGCCTTCGCCATCAAATAGTGCAGTTCGACCTCGCTCGAACTGGGACTCAGGCCAAGTGCCTTCGCCATCAAAATAGTGCAGTTCGACCTCGCTCGAACTGGGACTCAGGCTAAGTGCCTTCGCCATCAAATGTAACAGGTTCGACCTCGCTCGAACTGGGACTCAGGCCAAGTGCCTTCGCCATCAAAATAGTGCAGTGCGACCCCGCTCAAACTGGGGACT
>NC_031997.1:46936477-46951301 GCF_001879085.1 Nicotiana attenuata
ATAGAGGAAAAGAGTAACCGCACGGCAAAAAACCTCGTGCCACGATAACTACCCGCACGGTAGAAACCTCTTTCCAATAACACTCCGCACGGAAGACACCTCGTGCCATTAAAATTTCGCACGGGAGAAACCTTGTGCCAATAACACTTCGCACGGAAGCAACCTCGTTCTAGTAACACCCCACACGAAAGAAACCTTGTCCCAATAACCAAACTGTCAACTCAACAAGAATTACGAAAGTCGACACGTAGTAAATGAAACAATAATAATACAAGCAAGAAATCCTACGGTTAAAGAACGTATACAGAATCAAGGAAGCGGATAATTCAACTAAGCATGTTGTAGAAATTGAAATTAATAGATGAGGCTAAGCGCCTTCGACATCAAATTTAATAGGTTCGACCTCAGTCAGACTAAGAACAAGGCTAAGTGCCTTCGCCATCGAGCTCATTAGGTTCGACCTCGGTCGAACTGGGACTCAGGCTGAGTGCCTTCGCCATCAAAGTAAGTTCGACCTCGCTCGAACTGGGAACAAGGCTAAACGCCTTCGACATCAAATTTGACAGGTTCGATCTCAGTCGAACTGGACCCAGGCTAAGTGCCTTCACCATCATAGCAAGTTCGAGCTCGCTCGAACTAGAAACAAGGCTAAGCGCCTTCGACATCAAATTTAATAGGTTCGATCTCAGTCAGACTTAGAATAAGGTTAAGTGCCTTTTCCATCGAGCTCATTAAGTTCGACCTCGGTCGAACTGGGACTCAGGCTGAGTGCCTTCGCCATCGAGCTCATTAGGTTCGACCTCGGTCGAACTGGGACTCAGTCTATGTGCCTTCGCCATCAAGCCTATTAGGTTCAACTTCACTCGAACTAGGACTCAGGCTACATACCTCCGCCTCCAAATCAGAGTTCGACCCCGCTCGAACTATAAGGCAATGTTTCCACCATCACAGTCGGTAGTCCGACCCCGTTCGAATTGGGACTGGAGCTAAGAGGAGCTAAGTTCCGTCGCCATAAAATGACAGCTCCACCCCGTTCATGTCGTGTCGAAGGGAAAAAACCGTTATCAATCAAAAACTGACGCGCCGACCTCGGTCGAACTCAAAAGCGAGTTGTCCCTCCAAACATGATTCAAAAAGAAAAAGAGAGGGAAGAAGGTACAAAGTAAGTACAAGACAAACGACGGGAAAGAGAGTGCATTTATCTACAAAGTTAAGAGCGCGGGTCCTCCCCCGCTTACACCCGGCCCCGGCCGGTCAACACAAGGAAAAGAAAAATAAAGAAAAACAACAAGAAACACCCGAACGCTAATCGGCAAACGGAACAAAAAAAACACCAATGAATAATTCTTTTTTACTCGCCGCCACTCACGCCATCGCCAGCCTCGGGTGTCTCCATATCATAACCACAGTCGGCACGAACTTCACGAGCCTTCTGGCGTGCCACCTCGAAGACGGCCTCGGTCACAATACCTGCCTCCAACAAGTTCTTGTAACATCGCGTTGAGCTTCGGCGTAAACCCAAAGTTCATGAGCCTGGTGGGAAACGGCAGTATGCGACGAACCAGCTTGGCTCTGCAGTCGCCGGTTCTCCTCCTCCAAGGCCGCAATCCGGTCCAACATAACTTGGGCCTCCTGCTCAAGAACACCAATCCGTTCCTCGAGCCCCGCCTCTCTAAGGGCCGTTGTCTCCCTCTCCGACTCAAGCCGGGACTCATGCACGCGGATCGACGCCTCCAACGCCCCAGCCCTCGACGAGGCACCCCTTTCCAGAAATTTCAAGGCAGCAACCTCGCCTTCCAGCGCCGCTAGTTCCCACTCCATTCCGCAGCCGCCTCCGCTGCTTTGACCCGGTTCTGTTCCGCCTCCAATTCCATCTCTCTCAACTTACCCTGCAGGTGCGCACACTCAGTTGCGATTCCTTTTCCCGCCTCAAGCTCCTCGTCCTTCCGACGGATCTGCTCTTCAAGAGCACTTTTACTGCCAAGCCCCTGCAACAACTGCTGGTCCCGCCTCGCCAACTCCTCGCCCAAAGCCCTATTACAGGGATCGTTCCGTAAACGCTCGTGCAGCCCTTGGCACCGTTCACGATTACGGCGATATTTCCCCAGCATCTACAGGAAAATCCTCGAGTAAACCTTGGCTCTGCGGATGTTCTCCATCTCCAACAAGTAAGTCTGCAAAACAAAGGTAAGGTAAAGTTGAGGCAAAAGCTAAAAAAAAAAAACAAAGAAAGGAGAGAAAGAACTAGGAACATACTACGTACCCTCAGGCCCATCACGGCCACTTCATCCATCACTTCAATATCCGAAACACTCCTCAAAGATGTGTTCTCGGCCTCCGAACACAACAACTCAAACTGTAAGGATCGACCACCCGCCTCGACAACAGGAACTTCGGGCGGGGTCGTCAAGGCAACAACATTCCTTTGGCTAGAGCTAACGGGGGAAACTCCAACCAACTCCCTCTCCTCGACAGCCAGCGCCACAGCCGCACCACTCTCCGAGTCCGCCGGGGGAGAATCCAAGTTGATCACCGACGGAGGAGCCGCCACAAATGCCACTCGCCGCTTCTGCGAAGGACTTTCCTCCTCCCCATTTGAAGGCGAGCCCGTCCGAGAACGGACAATCCCGGACGGTCTCTCATCTTGTAGCGCAGCCCGTGTGGGGGACGTGGCTGCTGACGACTCAACCGACGCCGCCCTCGGTACTGGACGAGGCACCGGCGTAGCAGCTAGCCTGGCAATTGCACCCGGCCGACGGAAAGCCAATTGGGGAGCTTTGACACGGCGTGTTCTATCTAGGCACAATGAACAAATGAATCAATAAGCGTAGTCAAAACAAAACGAAATGGAAAAGAGAAAGGGCCGATATTCCACCTGTCACGGGCCTGCGACCATGTCTCTCCCAGAAAGTCGCCTAGGTGCGAATGCCCGCAGTATGAGGAAGCACTGCCTCGACCCAGTCTCGAATCCCTTCCAAAGAAGGCGGCGGCAACTTTTCAGCTACAAAATATTAAGGTAAATCAATAATCATAAACACAAAGCGTGAAGAAAGTCAAAATAGGGCGGCTGCCCAGTCAAGAACGAGGTCTCACGTGCAAAGTTCCAAACTTTCGGGAACCTGTTCGGGTCCGCCACCAGGTGTTCAGTCCGAATATAGAAATTTTTTTCAAAGGAATGACGAATGACCTCGTCGTCCAGCCCAACCATCAAGCCTCTCGATCCTCGTGGGCGTGCATGGATCATGGTGCCGCGGATTTTTTGGGGAGCAAAGAGACTGAGCACATGCCTCAGGGTGACCTCCCTGCCAGCTAGCTCCGCGTACTTAATGAACATGAGAAGCAGCTTGTAGGGGTAAGGAGAAAGTTGGGCCGGGCACACCTCATAATAGCGGCAGAAGTCACCTACCAGCATCGGGAGCAGGAGTGTATACCCCACCTGGAAGGGATAAGCATAGAACGAGCAATACCCTCGACGGTCAATCTGCACCCTGTCCTCAGTCTTCGCAAGCGCAATCTCGACATAATGTGGGATATGCCACCGCTCATGCATCTGGGCTATCCCCACTTCCCCCATTAGAGAAGCAATGCCCCCTGTTCCACGCCGCCCGGTGCACTAAAATGCATTACCTGATTTCTTGGTCGAGGTAGAATTCCGTCGACCGAAGGAACTTCTTCACCTTCCACCAACTCTAATCCTTCATTTGCCTGAGCGGGATTTTCGACCGCTGGAGAATTAGCCGGGCGATTGACACGAGAGGAAGTTCCTGCCATAACCGATTCACGAGCGAGAGAAAGAAGAACTTTGACAGGGGAAACGAAGGAATCAATGATGATAACGATCAAAAGAATAGGGAAATTTTGATTTAACAGAAGAAAAGGCTTCTCGAGAATTCTCTTAGAAGAACAATGAATGTGTAAAGAGCAAAATGACACATCCTCTCTGGTTATAAATAACAGACTCTGCCTGCACAGAACACAACAATCGCCATTAATACATGACCAGGCACGAGGCGATTCGGCTTCGTGAAAACGTGCGCCATTACGAACGACCACGCGAAGTGACGCTCCGCTCACCAACCAACGGTTCAGTTCCGAAACTTCATTTCGAAGTCCTTAATACCATTGATAAACGAGAGGCGAGTCCGGCCCTTCCCGATCACGTCGCTCTATCCGTCCGCCGAAGTCGACCCGGGCACGACCTCGACGAACGGAAGGACTAACTGTATTGGTAGAAATTCGGCCATACGATGACCAGGGGGTCAACCCCATCGCGACCAATTTATAGTAAATGGTCAACGCTATTGATTCTTGACTTATAACAGTTGTCCTTAAGATGAACGAGGGGGTCATGGCCCTTTCGCAACAAGGGGACGTCTCCACAGCCGAAAACGACGTCAACTCGTGGCCAACTCACAAAGCTTGAAGCTGTAAATACCAAGAGAGAGAACCTCTTAAAGGAGGGCTTCTCCAATGGGCAGAGAGAAAATATTTAACACTCCATTCTCTCTCCTGATTCTTCTCCTCCTAGGCCAAAACATAGAACATTCTTGGTTCTGAGAACAAAAGGAAGAGTGCTCCATCGCGTTGAAGAAGACGTGAGAAGTTCAGAAATCGACAGGCTCTCGACCTCTTTCCAAGGAAAGAGGACAATGACCTGCAAAAAGGAAAGCCAAATCTGTAATCCTTGAACCTCTCGGGGGGGGGGCAAGGTCAATTTCTCCAATCAATAAAGCTTCCTAAGTATTGCTTAAATGAAAATGGTTGTCTTGTTGCTTTAATTCCTGATTCAGTATTAATTATGATTGGCTAGGATTTACCTTTGATTCATTTTGATTGTTTTCGCTTACAAAGTAATTAGTATCTTTTGAGCCAAACAATAAGGCTGAGAAATTCATGTAGTACATTTGAAGCGAGTTGCGAAAGTGCAAAAAGATAAAGTTACTATTACATTAGGAATTATGGAACTTTTTACATTTAAAAAAAAAGGAAATATAAATCTAAAAATTGTGCACATGTTGACTTGAATCTTATAGTATTTGCTTCTTTATATAATTTATTCTAATCAATGTTTTAAAAGGCGGGAGGATAAGGCGGGACATTTTACTTGATACAGAGCGAGGCATAAACTTCGAGACATGATTTTTAACTTATAAATTAATAATACAACATAATTACACAAACAAATATAGAAAATATGTAAAAAAAAATTAAAAAGATTAAAGAAACTCAAAAAAAAAATATCTAGCATGCTTTTATTAACTATAAATAATGCAATAGTGTTAAAGCTACTATGAAATATAAATCAACTATAATCTTAACTTTTAAATATTTAAAAATTAAAATTTTTTAACAATGTTATCAAACTATATATTTTTTACCTCCCTAAAACAAAATAATAAATAAGTTCATTAGTCAAGTATACTTTATAATATTACTCCTTCATGAGTAAATAGAAATTTTCTTTTAAATAGCAAAATAATTAAAGTCCGATAATTTTGAGAAAAATAAAACTAAGACATGAAGATCTAGCAAGTAAAGATATAATTTTTGGCTATATATTTCAAAAAAAGTGTTCAAACAATATTCACTCTCACGATATTCTCAATTAGTAAATATGCATTATTATAACTCGTTATTTGAATTACTTTCAATATTTATATTCCTATAGATTAATAGAATTTTAACCATTTATTTGTTAAAGATTTTAAGGGTCAATCGTGCTAATTAGGGATTTCAACATATGATTTGTATAGGAACGATTGGACGAGTCTCAAGCGTTGATCGTTACGCGTGTTCAGGGCGCACAGTTAGACGCTTGGGGGCCATAAGCATTACGGAATTAAGCCCCACATTTTAGCCTTAAGTGATTTGATAGTGTCCCGCCCCGAACGAGCTCAAGGTTGAGTCCTAAAAAAGTCTTTCAAAACACTGAATCTGATTAGCCAAAGATTAACCCAAAAATAATTTAGAAAATAAATTTCTAACATAAAAACATACCACAAATGTTTTTGCTGGTCGGAATGGGTGCTAAGTCCTAAGCTGTTTCAGACTATCAGCTAACTGCATCAGTGTAGGTCCCACAAGCACAAAGACTTCCGGTCAGCCGCGTTCTCTGTCTGATGACGTGGGAATATGACATGCTCTAAGTCACGTGACTTTGGGCCCCACTTTGTCGGCTTGTCCCTCTGATGCGACAAGCTTTCGCCTTTTTGGATTCTACTTGGATTATCCATTTACCAATTTCTCGTATCTATCTCTTTCTTTCCCGATATTTTCAGTTTATCACAATCATTTTCTTCTTCCTTTAGCAACCACGATTAAAAAGTACGTACTAAAAGAAAAGGAAAAAGTGTTTTACTTTTATATACTACTACTTCTTTCCACATTTTCGTTTTACTTCTCTAAGATCTCCCAATTAATAGAAAACTATAATCTCTCCCTAAAATAATAGTTAAAAAATACTCTCTCCGGTTCAAAATATGTGATTTTTTCGAATTTCAAGAATGAATTAATTATGTTTTTCCTATATTGCCCTTTGAATAAATAGTGTTGGAGTATATGTTAGGAGTGTTTATGTGAAGAGATAGTAAAGGTTAATATGGTCAATTTTATTGCTAATTAACGTTAAAAGGTGAATTTCTTAATATGTGTGAAAACAACTAAAAAATTACTTATTTTAGATCGGAGGAAGTATATATTTATTGATATATAATGTACATATTTTACGCCTAATTAATTATATATTTATATATTTAACTAGAGAATATAATTTTTTTGACGATCGGTCAAATATTTAATTTGCCCAAAATTTAAAGGTTGGAGTTCCTCTTGTTCTTCATTTGGTAACAGGTAGGGGTGTATATAGGTCGGGTTGGCTCAAATTTTTAATTATCAAACCAAACCAATGGTACCGGATTTTTAAATCTATAAACCAAACCAAACCAATAAATACAGGTTTTTCAATCTCGATTTTTCTCGAGTTTTCGAGTTTTTTCCGATAAGTCTTCATAGCACAAAATATATAATTTGTGCTCCAAATATTTCTCTAGTCCTAGTAGGATACAACTATATAATGCATATTTCAAGAAAATAATACAACAATATGAGATGATTCATAGCATTGTACTAAAATATTCAATAGCAAAGATAATAAAATCCATAAAGAAAATATTACTAAGTAATAAGCTATAATAAATATTAACATAATCTAAAAGTACTATATAAGTCATGCTAAAATAAGTACAACTATAAGTATATTAATTACATAACTAAGTACTAAAAAAATAGATAAACTAAGTTATGCATTTTCAATATAAATTAATGCAAAACTAAAAAATAGATATTCAATATTATTGTCATTTCTAGTGTGGAATTGAAGTTTCTTTGTTAGCTAGTGTTGATGTGAAGTTTATTTGAGTTATTACCTTATGAGCTATAAAATTTATTGGACCATTCAAAATGTTAAGTCCAAACTTGAAATAATATGTTTAAAGATAAAATCATGAAAAAGTTTAAGAAATATTTATAAATTATATTAAAAATAAATATTTATATGTATAAAATCTTTTTTAAAATTGAATAAATGTAATAGTCGGGTTTTTTTCCCCAACACCAAACCAAATCGAACCAATCCATGATCGGATTTTTTTGTCCGGTTTGACTTGTTAATTTTAGATTTATAAAAAAGAAAGCGCTTGCTATAAAATAATTATTTTTAAAACTCGAATCCAAAATCTCTAATTAAATACAATTTTTTTTATCCATCCTTAATATGAGCTAAAGGTTGATGGTTGGCTATTTCGGACCTATTTGGTTTGGAATGATTTTTTTTTTTAAAAAAAAACAATTGTATTTAGATAAAACGCCTAATTAGGATAAACAGACAATTTATTTTATCTTTTTGGAAACAGAAACCAATCTATGGTAGCTTTTCATAAATTAACACAATGTCCTCTAACCAATCCTTGTACAATTATACCATAACATTTACTTTTACACTATCTAGAGTCGAGGCCTTGTACAATTATTATATGTAAAGGAATTTTTATCAAAAATTGCAAATTGTTAGAAAAAGAGTTTTCAACCAAAAATATTTTTTCACAAAAAAACAGTTTCCTTCAACACATCGTAGGATTTAAAGAAGTTTATTATTCAGAGTGAATTATTTTCACTTAAGGTAATAAAAGAACTCATTTTTATTACTCGCTGCTTATACAAATTAGGAAAAAATCCGTAGTAATCCAGAATAGGCTAGAGTTAGTAATAAAAGTGTTATAAAACAATAAGGGTCTGTTTAGAAAGCCATCAGGTAATTGAAATTGGTGTAATTACTAGGGTAGTAATTACACAGCCTAGTAATTACACAGTTGTGTAATTACGACGGCATGTTTGTTTGTCACAATGTAATTATAGTGTAATTACAAGTTTACTGTTTGGTTGCACAAGTGTAATTACACAGTTAGATTAAATTTTAAATGAAGTAATTATCAAAACTTAAAAGTTAATATAATAAATATATGCCTATAAATTTTTGTAAGTATAAATAATATTATATTTTGGTATTTAAGATGCATATTTTTTTCGTGAATATACATTAATTAGTAATGATATATTTATAATTAATAATTATAAAAATAATTTATATATATTTCCTAAATTAATAATATTTAGTTTAGATACTTACAAGACTAAAAACATATATTTTGTAAGAATATCATGGAATTCATGTTTGATAAAATAAATTAATATATATAAATTTAATGTCATAACATTATGTTTAACAAAACTAATCTATCAATTCTAACTAAAAAATGAATAACATGCAATGTGAGCCAATACTACTAAAACAAGTAAATTGGAACCATGAATATAGCACAATTTTAACACACACACACACAAAAAAAAAAGAAGTTTAACATATGTTAAATTCCAATATAATAATAGCAAGTTCCACTAAAACTTAAGATTAGGAAACATAATAAGTTTATAACCACATTTAACAACGAAATTCACTTAATTGCATCACTCATTATATGCCAAGTTTGTTAATAACTCATTTTTAATATTTGGAGGTGTAGTTTCAAATAATAAAATAATAAAAAAAAATTAAAAAAAAAAAGCAATTACATGAAATCGCAAGAAGTAAAGGTAGATAAATAAAGGATAAATAATATACAAAGAGAAATATATTTTAAAATTTTAAAAAAATTAAAAAGTAAAAATAAAATTAAAAAATTAAAATAATAGAAATAAAAAGTTATAAAGAAAATAAATTAAAACAGAATAAAAAGGAAAGAAACTAAAGCACAACATTGTAATTACCACCAATTCTCACTTTCTTGAGAATTGGAGAGTGTAATTACACCCCTCCAATTACACCCAATTTCATGCTGACCAAGTAATTACTTGGCCAAACAAACATGCCAAACTGTGTAATTACACCCAATTACACCCAAATCCAAGTCCTAGGTGGCTTTCCAAACATGCTCTAAATGAAGAACAAGAGTATTGCAGAGAAAAGTAGAGAGAGAGAATTCTTATTGATATTGGATGAATTACAATAGAATAGAACCCTCTATTTATAGGGAAATGGTGACTTAGCCACCAAGCAATGAACCCTAGAATCTCTCTAAATATAGACATTCACCATAAATAAAATTTTATTTATAACACTCCCCTCGAATGTCTATCAACAGATAATGTGCCTCGTTAAAACCTTAACTAAAATAAAACCCAATGGGAAAAAAATTCTAGAGAAGGAAAAAGAATACACATATCTAACAATACGCCTTTTGGTTGCCTCGTTAAAAACCTTGCAAGAAAAACCCAGTGGGACAAAACCTTGTAAGGGAAAAAGAGTACAACGCGTATTAACTCCCCCTGGTGAGAGCATCAATTCACATCCTTAAGCATTTGCATTCCAATCTTGTGCACCATCTTCAAAAGATCTTTGGTAGAGATTTGATGAACAAATCAGGCATATTAACTTGAATGAATATATTGCACCTTGAAATCATCATTCTTGATAGAGATGAATTGTCTTCATGTGATCTTGTTGGAATTATCAGTTCAATATCTTCACATAGAGGTGAAAACTCTTGCTATCATATTATCATGCATATAGTTATAGCAAGATACATTTGTGCACAAATTGCCTGAGGATATAGTACTTCATGACCATGAATTCTATATGCTTTAAGCAATTTAAATCCTTCGTGGATTGTTAGGTCATATAAGCCATATAATAGACTTTAGATGCATATCAAGTTTTCATGTCATGCTAGACATATAAGATATCGAAAACTTATTGCACATACCATTGAATTTATACTTTCAAGTGTTTGAACTACATGTTCAAAACTACATGTCTTTCATATGAAACCAATTCTATTTGAATTGTGTCTCTTCTATTTGGCCAATATTTTTGTGTCTGTATTCGACAGACTTAAAATTCTCATCTATACTTAGCGCTTTCATAGATGTCGTCGACGAATAATTTATATTGGTTCCAACCTCCTTTTTTTTTCCATAAAGACATAACATAGAGATCTCTTCATTTATATTTTCAGGTACCTGAATCTCTCCTGAGATTTTATGAAGTGTTATGTCATGTTGTCTTCTAGATTACTTGCCTTCTTTGTTATGATCATTTAGATCATTTGCTCATCTTCTTTATCAAGAAGTTTATTTGAAACCGATTTGTCTATACGCTTCAACCGTACCATAGACTTTGTCCTTCTAGGACTTAATAGGAGCATTTGCAATGAGAATATATTTACTTTTTTTGGGTCAGCAAATGCGTCCGGCATGCTTTGCAATATATTACAGATGAATTATCTTTTATGAACTTCAAATTCATATTATCTTATTCGAGGATCTAGATGTACACATGATAATTCATTACACGTAACTTTTTCTCAACTGTTTATCTTGTCTCCTCCTTATGTTAGAAAAACTAACTTGTTTCCTCAACTTTGAGAAACCATCTTTGTGCGTTATAGTATTAATCAAAATATACCCCACACATCAATAATAATAATAAGATGGAATTATTTGGTTCCTGACCCTGAACTACTTATGAGGGGAGAAAATAATATACTTTGGTATATAACGTATATCAAATTGATATAGATAACTTTGTTCTCATAAGCAATAGTTTATCTATTAAGTGGAGGCACTCAATAAATCATTTTGCTAAATCTACTGTGATGTAAACCAACTTATCAAGATGAACTTCTTCAATAGAAAATTTTGAAATTATGCTCGAAATTTAATTATTGAGCAAGTTACCTCGCAAACACCGGTCAGGTTGCGAGTTAATAATAATCGCACATGTAACCATCCCATAGATGCATCTTATGTGGTATGCATGGCTGATGAATGGGCCCACATTCACTTTTGAAATTTCCAGCATTCATGGGATTCAATCCCAATTTTAGTTGGTATATTAATTAATGAGAACATGCAACATAAGAGAATTCATGAAGAACTTTCTAGTTCATTAATATTTACCAATGTGAATTCTCGTTTATTTTGCACATCATGCTTAAATTGATATGTCTAAACTGATTATGCCAACTGGATAAATTATCAATATTGATAAAGTTTAGGTTTACACCATGACGTGTGCAATTATAAATAAACTCCAAGTTTATTATGATATGTGTTTTTATATCAATAAACATCCACTTTATTGTGGTGTTCTTTTATTTGTGTAGTACAAACTTGAGAATAAAGCGGGTAACTTTTCACATACATATTACATGTAGTAATAGAAGATATTAAATCTTTCCTTTATTTATAGTCTCAGTATGACCAACCGCTTTCGCGAATACTTTAGAAACTCAATAAGTTTCTTTGAGACTTACTACAACACAACATCTTATTGATAATCAATTTTCTCCAAAATAGTATAATTGACTCTTCTAGAGCTCTCAATTAATTTTGTACTACCACATATTCATCACATCCATATGGTGAATATCTCTTTTAAAGAGAAAGTTATACCATTATGGTTATGGTCAAAATTATATGCAAGATATGTTTCTTGCATTAATGTTATTCTTTAATAATCACATTACCAAAATATTTTGGCGTGCAATAGGTATGTAACCAATGACCATTTATGCCATAATAATGATATTATTTTCTTATATCATCTCAAACCTCCTTCTAGAGGTAAGTGTGGTATATTCACTACCACTAGCACGTTCATATTCTTCCAAGAATGAATATGTCACATTCACATCATGAATGGACCATAATCATCTATATGTGCATTACAAAGTCTCATGTCAAATCGATGACAAATATTACTCTCACAAAGTGAAGGATTATTTTGAGAATCTTTATTGTTCTCATTACCAACGATGACGATTATAATTTCGTCTATTGCCACGTCCATATTTATTGATACATTCATAGTAATAATTTTGTCTTCTTTCAGAATTATTACGTATTGCTATCATATTCTCTTAAGGGAATGAGAATGAAGCAAATTCAATGGGACGGGTTTCCACTTCTTGTGCTGATAATCATACATGAATTTGATCATGACAAGACAAAGAAATTTTACCACTTCGAGTGGTTATAATTTCTTACAAAATCTATCAGAGTTATAATCAAACTTTGTTATCTTTGCTTGTATTTAAAATCAAATTATAGAATGTCAAGAATTTAAAAGAGAAAAATAAAGTAAGATACTTACCTTAAATTCAGAATTTAATCATGAAAGAAGTTCATGGAATAATTGACAATCATTATGCTCAATTCCAAATCTTCTACTCAATTGGTTAGAGTCTCGTGCTGATAAAGTGTTATAAACAATAAATGAAGAACAAAAGTATTGCAGAGAAAAGTAGAGAGAGATAATTCTTATTGATATTGGATGAATTACAATAGAATAGAACCCTCTATTTATAGGAAGAGGGTGACTTAGCCTCCAAGCAATGAATCCTAGAATCTCTCTAAATATAGACATTCGCCATAAATAAAATTCTATTTATAACAAAAAGTTGATTTTTAAGCCATATTTTGTTACTTTATAATGAGGTCTTTTTCGGGAATAGAATACAATCATTGATCGTTTTGCTCCTTTTAGATTAGATCCAACATTTATGTGGAAATGTTTTTCTACCTTTTGTTTTTGTGTTAGCATTCAATATCCCCACGGGTGTGATATAGACGGCAGTGAAGCGGAAATTTTTTCAGTAATGTTTAAACTTGTTAGAAATAAAGAAAAATCCGGCAAAGAATGTTCAATATATATTATATACATCTAAAATCTAATATCTTACTTATATACATATTGTCGTTTTTCATAATATTTCGAAGAAGGATGGTCAATTGACCACCTTTAGCAAAAGGTGGCTTCGCCCTGGATATAACAACCTATCCTAATGCAAGTATTAGTGGGTATTTTCGCGATTTGAATATGTCACTACCAGAAATTGGGCCTATGGCAACGATTTGTTTGCAACGGTTCCATAACCGTTGCCATAGATTGTCCATAGCAACGGTTAAAACGAATCTTTAAGCTATTGGGACACTCTGCATATAAACTGTTGCATTACTATAACAACTGTTGCTGTAGAGAAATCTATTGAAACGGTTTTTTATAACCGGTGCGATAGATATATCTAGGGCAACGATTCTGTGATTTTTTTTTCCAATTGCAACGTTTTTCATTTCCCTCCTTGTTTTCCCTCGTCTAATTTTCCCCAAAACAGAACTTCTTCTAAGCGTTTCTTTTTTTAAATTTTCTATTTCACTTTGTATGTTTTGCCAAACTAATCCCTCTAAAAAAACACATCAAACCACTTCTAGAAACCCTCCCATCGAGTAAAGGCAAAATGCCGGCCCAGTTCTCATCGAGAAAATAGAGATCTCAGATCCAGATTTCATCTAGCAAAGCCAGAATGCCAACTATATCTCATTTTTAAGCTTCCTCAGCCTAGACCTCATCTCCTATTTTGGTCCAAAACGAGAATCTAGAACTTGTAATCAGTCCTTTACACCAAACATCGTCATAGAAAATTGATTTTTAAAATCCCCAAATTCATCTTAAAACAACTCTTCAGAAACTGTAGTTTGAAGTCTTGGAGATTTAGAGAGGTGTTATAAAAATTAGGGTTTACAGATTTTTCGAGATCCCTGGTAGGTCAAAGTATTTGGTAAATTTTGCTCAATTCAGGGTTCGTTTTCTCTCCCCTTTTGGTTATATGTGATATTGCATGGGAATTCACAGTTATAATGCTCCTAGATTTTGGATTTCAGTATTGTTTGGTTGTTATGGGTATGAACTTAATCAGGTTAATAAGATGTTCAATGAGTGAAATTGGAAATTTATGTCAGGTTATAATTATTCCTACTACCTGGAGTTTCTTACAATTTATATGGTTGTCTATGCTCACTCTTCTCTGGTTTGAACTTAGATCAGTGGATGATTTTCTGAAGAATTTTTGTCCTGAGCCACTAAAGTAGATTTAGATGAGTTTTCTTTGGATTTTGTGGATATTTCCTTGGTTTTGCTTGTTTTTGGATGATAGTGTCTCAAATGTTTACACTTGCAAAGGTATCTATAATTGATAATGCAGGAATGGAGTATGAGCTGCAGGAACATAGTTGCGACAACAACCAGTCCATAAGCAGTTGTGTCACATGACCCAGTAGCCTGCTTTAATTTCGTATNGTGCTCTTCCGATCTCATTATTGTGAGTTCCTGATTACTTGCGCGTCATGACTTGTCTCGGCAGTAACAGGGCTGCTAGAAGCTTCCGTCAAGAGGCAATATATTTGGAATTAAGCATTAAGATCGGAAGAGCGT
>NC_031997.1:46951637-47010600 GCF_001879085.1 Nicotiana attenuata
TGTAAGTTCTAAGAAAAACTGGAAAAAAAAAGTATGTACATCAGAAAAGAACTTATGAATTCTATATTAAAAGTGTCAAAATGATGAAAATTGCAGATGACTATTATGTATTATTGCTTGAGTAGAAACTTAGAAGCTAAACAATTAATCAAACGACTTTATATTTCAAAGGTTGTTCATTCACAAAGATGGCCTAGCTTGATTAAGTAAGCTGGATACCACCATGATCAGAACTCCTCATTCTATCTACAAATTATAGAATTCATTATGTTTTGGAAAAGCAGTGAGCTTTATTTACTCTATATGCCACAAATCATATCCATTACCACATGCCTGTATTATTCAAAAATGTTAATGATCTTTTCATCTTTTGTTTTAGATGCTTCATAGTTGGTCAACCTTTCTAATGCAATATCTTTTTTTTTTATATTTACATGTGACCTTGGTGCTTCGGTTGCTTTTAAAGATGGAGATTGAAGTCATTTTGAGAACTATGCTTCAAAAGCTTAGAAAACAAAACTCTCGGCTTTTAAGAACGCTAGGGCCATCACCAAGTTCTTCAACTAATTGATGAACATTTTCTTCTTACCAATTATTCAGCTTGTTGATACAACAAGACTACAACATTATCCTTGCTATTAGACTCTTATTGTTCCATATGTTGCTGTTCTACTGCTTTGGAGTATCTCACCTGAAAATGGATCTAATAGACAAGGTCATGCAATAAATTTAACAAATAGATACTCTCTGAACCAACAGAAAAAATATATGTTGCACTAAAAGGGTGTAATTAATCTTCATTTAAAAGTATAGCAGGAAAATACAGTCTATCAGTAAGATTAAACTTCATTTGAAAGCTTTAGCTGCTCAATATGTAACTAAGGCTGCCTCTGCAGTAGGAAAAGAGCAACCTGTAGTTATTGAAGCCAAGGAAAACCTCGAGTAAGTTTCTATTTTCTTGTAAGTTATACATGTTGATGTAGTGATTATTTTCCAACACAAAAAAACAGAGATAGGGTGGTAAAATCTTCCTCGTTGATAAATGCTTGTTTCAATTTTCTGTAGAATTTATATTGATATAGTGTTTAGTGATTTTATGTTTTATTATTTGGAGTGCATACAACATCAATTAATTGATGGCTCCTACAAATGATTGGCTGTAATATTTGCATTTATAAGATGAAGAAAAGTTTTCCTTTGATGTTTAGATCTAAGAAAAAGTAAAATGTTTTTGGCTTAATATTGCTTGTGAAAATATTCTTTTATGAAACTTCTACTAATTATTTATTTCAATTTTTTATAGGTGAAGCCAATAAATGAAGGATAAACAATAGCAATGAAGAACTTGGATGTATTAGTGGTCGCTGCTAGAGTTTCAGAAGTTTCAAGAATAATTTATTTTTGAACTTTTTGAAAATTTATGTGCGCCAACACTTGAATTGTCAAACACTATTGTATATTTACTTTTGTATTTGGATATACAAGTTGTATATTTTGGATTATAATTTTATTGATGAATAGTTTTCTTTTGTGATTTATGCAAATCTTAGTGCATTATATTTTATTATGTAGGTTAATTACTTATCACAACCAAATAAAAGGGTAAATCCTCACATTATTAAGTCGTTGCAATAGGTTCCAAAAACCGTTGCAATAGACTTAATAAAGTGTTGCAATACACTAGGAAACCGTTGCAATAGTCTTAACAAACTGTCGCAATAGCTCGAATAATCGTTGCAATAGCCTCAACAACCGTTGCATGAAGCGATATTGCAACATGCTCTCAACCGACCTATTGGCACGCGATCTGGTGGAACGGTCTTTAAATCGTTGCAACAGGTCTATCGCAACGGTTGTTCTATCTATGGCAACGGTTTTGCAACCGTTACAATAGGTCAAATTTCTGGTAGTGTGTGACCGTAAAAAAGTCACTAATGCTTACATTAGAATAGACTGTCTACATCACATCCGTAGGAATATGCCTTTCTCGGATCCTACGTGAATGCGGAGTTTACCATTTTCCCTAGACTTCACTTTTTCAACACTTGTATATATACTTTCTAAAGAGTCAGGCATGCTCTCGACACCAAGGGATAAGAGCTGATTGCTGGCGATGACTTGGTAAAGGGAATTTATGAGATAAGGTTTTCGAACCGGGTTACGATCGAATAGAGCATGGAACCAACAAGTTCAGTCGAAGTGTCGAACTGTGCACCCAACTGTACTTTTTTGTTTTTATTAGTATTACCTTTTGATTATCACCTTAAAGGCTACTGCCATAAGTCACCTATTTACGGCTTGTTTTGATGGTTGTTACTTGTTGTATTGTATCGTATCATTACTTTAAATACGATGGTTGTATTGATTGTTACTTTAATTTTATTATATCGTACCGTTAAATCCGTCGTTACGTAACGACGAAATGTGTCACTTTATGTAACGACTGATTTGGTGTGGTCGCGTCGTTACCTCGTCTCTCTCTCTCATCTCACCCTTCATTATTATTAAATAATTTTATTTTATTATTTACCCTATCTTTTATATAATAATTTTATCATGTATCGTAATTTTTCTTTATAATATAGCAAGTTTAATTATTTTACATATTGCTGGTGCATGATATCATGAAACGATGGCAAATGATACAATCTATCCAAACATTGTATTCATCAAATAATACAGTATAATACAATACGATACATTATGAAACGATACGTAACAACCATCCAAACAAGTTGTTATTGTCCTTATTCTTTCTTTGTCCCTCGATAGGCCCACTAATATTATGTTCGTTTTTCTACTTTGTTCAATTTCCTCATAAAAATACGAAATTATCTAAATGGTGGTCCCAAAATGGATGCTCGATCCCTGAAATTTTGGACTTCTAGGATTATAGACATATAGTAGTATATTGATAGTATCATATTCCTATTTCCTTTTAACAAAAGCAATAAAAATAATAATAGTAATAATAGGGTACATGTTGGTTGTCTTGTAAATATTAGACAGCTTAGAGAAAGAAAAGAGAGGGGCAAAAGTATAGAGAAGCAAAAATATTATAGCAGTCTATGCCTTTGCCTTGTAAAAAGACACTAACCATCGTTTTTCATGCTAAAGCTGACACCTAAGCTTGATTAAGATTTTCTAAATCTTTGTTTGTTTCACTAATGACAAAGGCTTAATTAAGATTCTTAATTAGGCGATTAAAAAGTCTTCTAAATTTTCTTCATTAATCTTCACTCTTCATCATGACTATGACACTTTTGTCTCTCTTTTCCTTATATTCCCTTTATCTCTCTTTCTTTTCTTTTCTTTTGCTTTTCATGCTTAAGGAGTCTTTAAACCTAATTGCTTAATTTACGTTAAGTCATGTACATTTGCATAATAAATTTGGCGAGGGATACATATGTCTCCCCTAGTAATCACATATTAATTACACAAACTTGTGCTAAGTCTAATTTGGCCATTTAATTAAGGTCAAATGTCTCTTCGAGTCCAATATGCTTGTTTAATATATGAGAATTTATTTTATATATAGTGGGTGGGGACTAAGCATAAAATTATATAGAACCCATAATTATGAACTAGAAGGTCTGAGTCTCACGATCCATCACTGTAAAAATTCATCTGCTCTGAATATTAGCACCTAATCAATGAATAGATATAAGAGATCTATGATGGGATTTCGAGCTGGATCACTCGTCACAAGCCCTATAATATATGAGAGTTTTGACAAAGTTGTAATGATAGTAAGATGATTTTTTACGAGGTTTTTCTTCATTCAATTCTCTCTGGTGAAGAGAAATATATAATTTAAATTTAATGGATTCAAGTTTTAAGTTCTTTGAAATATGATTATAACTTAATACTTACAATACATTTAAAATGTTTCTTATATATATTTATGACATTAGTAAAAAATGGCTAGTTTAATTAAACCTATATTTAAGTTAAATTATAAGTCTTCCTGTATATGCAAAGAATTCCAACACTCTAAATTTTCTAAAATGAAGTTGGTTCAAATGTAAGAATGTACAAAAATAGGCTGGACATCTAGTACAAAGAGACTAAAAAAGAATCTATTTTAAGATTCATACTTGATGTGAAGGTTGAAAATGGAATTAAGTAAGGTCACTTGAAAAATCAATATAGTCTTGTACTATAAGTTGTATAAATAATTATACCTAATAAAGTTAATTAAGTGCTTTTATTCAAGAATAATCATAGGTCAAATCAACATTGGCAGACATTAATGGGCCTTCAAAAATGATTCTTTGTTATCCTAACGAAAATTTATTTAATTAATCAACCATGTAAAGTGCTTAATTTACCTCACGCATGATAATTGTCGGACAAAAGGTATTAATATAATTCACCACAAAATTCTGTCAAATATAATAATATCAATTATGAGCATGTTTTCTTAAGACAATGCCAGGAATTACAGAGCTTTCTAACTCATTTGTCCCTCCCAAATGGTCATACCATTTTTCTTCTGCATTTAAATTATTATCTTTTTTTTTAAGCTCAAAATAGTATATGCGTTTTAAAATAAAGAAAAAAAAAAGAGTTGAAAATCTAATTATCATTCACTGTATAACATTTTTTATAATATTGTTCACCCGTATATCAATCACTATATTAAAGTTACATATTACTCGTCGATGACCTAAATACAAAACGAGAAACAAGAAAAATTACTTCATATTCCACACAATAACAAATACTACTAACTTTTGTGAAAATGCCTCTTTTCATTTCATCTCTTAGCTGTCCTACTTTGCATGCATGAGACTGAGAATGATATGCACGAGAATTATTAGTTGAAAGGACAATCATTTTAATGCTGTAAAACTAATTTCCCTTTTTATTGAATATATTACACATACTTATATTGTTTTTGAGTTTTTACAACAAGATAAATGATAAATCCTGTAATAATATTTCAAACTACCCTGTTGTGGTACTATTTATTGGATATTGCACTCATAAATATTGTGAGGAGATTAAACTCATTATTTATGCATTTTCTATGATATAAATTCGAATTAATTAAGTACTTTTTATTATGTAAATAGGAACAAATCAAGCAAGTGGTTTCTGAATTCCGGAAACTAAATGGTTAAAACAGAAAATTAAGGGGTTATTTAGTTTGAAAACAAGTTATGTTGGCGTTAGTTATACTAGAATTAGTTACTATATCGGTATTTATGTTGAGATTAGTTGTCTTGGCATTATTTCTTATTGACTGTTTAGTATGTTGTATAAGTCCTGCAATTTTCTATTTTACTGCTTTAACTTGGGATAAAATTTATCCTCGAATTATGATTCCATCATCTCATAAGTTTAATATTATCCCGACACTATTTTAATTCTGGTATGCCTTATTCCAAAATTAATAACCAAATAAAAGATAAGATAATACTATTTTTATAATATAATTATTTTTGCTTATCTATCGTACCAAGCGATCCTAAGAAAGCATTATCTCTTCCTTCAAACCTCTTATTCTTTCTTTTTTTTTTTTTAAATTTAAGATAGGAAAAGTAGTAGTACTAAAATAATATACTTTCTAAAGACATTTTAGACATTTACAAAACTCGAGAAAAAGAAAATGATTCCCATACTAATATTTGTTTCCAACATTTGGACAAAAGCAAAGGAGACAACCCAAAAACACTTTCAAGTAGTAATACCAAAAAGCATGGCAAAATACAAACCAAACCAAAAACCAAAAATCATGAGCTCGAGAAATTGAAATGAATGCAATTAAAGAAACTTGAGGAAGAAGAATTTTGACAGTGCTTGTTGCACTAGCAGACATATGGGTCCCATAATCATCACTAGCTCCACCATAGACCCCCACCCCCACCCCCACCCCCACCACACCCCTCCATAATAAACCACTATACATTCTCTTCATTATTCTTTCAAATCCATTTTCTTGAAATCTTACTCACAAAATCTTGAAAGTACCCCTTTTGAATGGAACCAACTCTTGGTTTACTTGACACTGGTGAAAAAGGTTGTCCAAATATGACCAAAGAGGAACAAGATTACAATATGGACATGTGTTCTGAGGAAGAAACAGAGCTTGAGTTGGGGTTAGGACTTAGTCTTAACAGTGGGGGTGGTGGGGGTAGTGGGGTGGTGGCAAAAGCTAAGAAATCAGCATGGGGTGAATATGGTAGAATTTTAACTGCTAAAGATTTTCCTAATGGATTTTCAGCTGCAGGAAGATCTATTATTAATAATGGCGGTGTTTCTTCTGGTACTAAAAGAGCTGCTGATTTTGTTGGTTCTAATACTGATGTTGGATCTCCTCCTACTGGTTCCAGGTTAGAATTTCTTAATTTTTTCCTAAAAATGACTTCTTTCTTTTAGTAATTTTTTTACATTTCTTCATGTTTATCCATGAGTTTATGTTTAGTTTACTCAAAAAAGTGTGAATCTCCAAAGGGTCTTAATGATCTTGGTTCTTATGTGAAGTTCCATTTTTGTTTGGGAAAATATACTGTATAGCACGCTCTCAAAAATACTAGTCGAAAAAATATATATTTTTATATATTAATGTATAATATACATATTTTATACATAATTAGTGTTATATTTTTTTGTATATTTGGCTAGCGGATGTAATTATTTTTGGCTTGGCTGACCGGCCATATGTGTAAGTTGCCCTTTGTTTCTAGTACTTTTGTCATTTGAGTATGTATTCTTTGAATTTGTTTTTGCTTTTGTCTTTGATTGGTTCATAAAGCAGAATTCATGCCTTTAATATTAAATTTTTTGCATTAAATTCATGTTTATCCATGAAAATATGTTTTTAGTTTACTGAATTAAGTGTCTCTCTTGAAGGGTGTTAATTGTCTTGGTTCTTATGTGTGAAGTATTAGTGTTTGTTTTCTTTATAGAATTTTTTGAGTATATATTCCTTGAATGTTTAGTATATTTTAAGAAGCTAACAAGGCATGCATCACTTTGTTCATCTCATTATCTTTAAATAAAAAATCTGCCAAAAGTTGTTTTTGGTTGCCCTGTCATTATGATAATCTATCATTATATTCCCCCATATTATAATCCTTCTTTTAGGGCCATATTGTAAAATTTTAAGTATTTCATTCATTTTGCAATTATTCATATAGCCCCCTTCTTTCTCTGAGGTTGCCCACATCTGCCCTTTACTTTCTGCACTTGGGTACAGAACATTATCCTTTTCTATTTTTTTATTTGGTTTGGTAAACAGGGTGTATGGAATTCCAGAAATAGATAAGTTATGGCTAATTAGGTAAAAAATAATTTTTTTTTTCATTCTTTTGAAGGGGAGCCTTGGAGCAACAATAAAGTTGCCTCCGTGTGACCTATATAGGTCACGGGTTCGAGCCGTGCAATCCGCCACTGGCTGCCTACATCACACCCCCTTAGGCTACGGCCATTCCCCGGACCTTGCGTGAACGCAGGATGCTTCGTGCACTGGCCTGCCCTTATTTTATTTTTTCATTCTTTTGACGTGTTTATTTTAGCTAGAATAATTACAAAGTTCTATTTTGGCTTCTTGATATGGATATAGTATAATTGATTCATTTATTTTGATTTCTGAAAACAGTCAAGTTGTGGGATGGCCACCCATAAGGGCATACAGAATGAACAGCTTGGTTAATCAATCAAAGGCTCTAAATGCTGAAGAAGATAAGGGAGTTGGCGGGAGCGATAAGAAGGAGCATTCAAAGAAGAAAATCAATCATGGAAATGCCAAGGACGACGCGACTTCTATCAAAGAAAAAGGGCATCTTGGTTTTGTAAAGGTGAATAAGGATGGTTTGCCTATTGGAAGAAAGGTGGATTTGAATGCTCACACTTGCTACGAATCATTAGCCAAAACCTTAGAGGATATGTTCTGCAAATCAACTAAAAGTATGTTTCTGTTTCAAAGTTCACTCTCTTGTTGTTACTTAAATTGGCTCTCTAACATCGCGTGGTATTGTTTATTGAAACTGCGAACCTATTTTACGTACTAGATTACACGAGATTGTATGTTAGTGATGTTTTTGTTGTGAAGTGATTGTTGATGTTCTGTTGATTTATGTTATGTAAAAATAGGTGGTGAAAAGGAACAAGCAACACAGTCTTTTAAGCTCTTGGATGGATCATCTGAATTTGTGCTCACATATGAAGATAAAGAAGGAGACTGGATGCTTGTTGGAGATGTTCCATGGGAGTAAGTACATTCACTTTAGTATTCCATAGTTGCAAAAAGCATGGATATATTAGCAAAGCCTAATACCTAGTAACTGCGCTGGTGAGAGGTAGCAAGTACCCCGTGGAATAGTCGATGTGCGCCCAAGCTGTCCCAAACACCACCTTCATAAAAAAACAAAATTGAAAGCTAGCAAAGCCTAAGTCTTCATTAGCAAGCCTGAAGTATTGATGATCTCAAGTATCAAGTACATTATGATGTGCTTTTTGGTGGACCTAGAGGGGAGTCTTGGAGCAAGGGTAAAGTTGTTTTCGAGCTGTGGAAGCCGCTACTAATGCTTGCATTAAGCTACATCACACCTCTAGGGGTGCGGTCCTTCCCGGATCCTACGTGAATACAAGATGTTTTTTGCACCGGACTGATCTTTCTTTTGGTGGACCTAATACATGAAAGCAAATGATCATCCCTTCATCTTTCAACAACCATCCCATCCTTAGAAAAAGGAAGTATAGAAATGAAAATGAATAAAAAGACAATAAGTAGTAGGCATAAAGCTAAAGGATAAATGAGTACATCACTAGCATAGAAGAAAATTAATAGAAAGTATGATCTATATATCTGAAAATCCAACTAGTTTTTGCCATCTAGTTCTTATATGTTGTAATATTTTGATGTCTTATAGGATGTTTGTCAACACTGTGAAAAGGCTAAGAATCATGAGGACTTCTGAGGCTAATGGACTTGGTATGTAATACAGGCATTGGCAAATGAACATAGTTTACAGTTAATGAAATTTTGCCTCTGCTTTTTGTCATTTTGTTTCCTTAGCTGTAATACTAATTACCTAGTTTATTTTCAGCTCCAAGAATCCCTCAGAAACAGGAGAGACAAAAAGGAAAACCAATCTAATTTGCTTTGGTGCAAGGAAATCACAGTTTGGAAGGAAAAAAAAAAAAAAGTAAAACAGAAATAGTGAAGTGTTAAAAGAGTTGATGGATCTTGTTACTTTTTCATGGTTGTCTCAAGCCCCTCATATAGTTGATACACCAATGTTTTGCCCAAACCTACCTTTTCTCATAATGTAAATATGGGAATGCTATTTTTCTCTTTTGTGTGTTTGTGTTTGTCTCAAGAAATTCTATTTATTTATTTATTTATTTTAATGTTGATCATTCTCTTTTTGGTTGGTGGTAAAGAGAAATATTGTCTAGAATTTATTTTAATGACATGAACAGTTGGGAATTTAAGCTGGATTTTGTACAAAATCCTATCATTTGCTTGCATAAAGTAAAATCTCTTGGTGCTAGGGTTATCAACCAAGATAGTACAAGTAAACTCTAAACTATTTTAGCGTGTCATTTCATCAAGAATTAGAAGTATGAGGTTATTTTGGCACAAATCTAGATTAGTTAGGTCAGTCAGCTTTGAATATTGGATTGAAAGGGCAGATCGGCGAACAAAGTATTCAGCATTTATGTAAGGTTCGAGGAAGGGCTGCACCCAAGAAATGTGATATAGACAACTTACTCTAAAGATTATTTTTACGACTCGAATCCGTGATCTATAATATGTTTTCAATAGCAACACTTCATTATAGCATAAAAAAATATCGGAACAAACAATATTATTATAGAAAAATTTAACTCTGTACTAATCTTTTTTTTTTTTAATTCTATAAAAGATGGTTGCTTCCCCCGATACACGTGTTTCGTAAGTCTAATCACTTTACCTTAATTTGGATAAGGCCAGAATACTCAAAAGGAAAAACTATGTGCGGCTTTATATTCTATGAAGTCATAATTCTGATTATGACTAATATTAGTCATTATAAACATAATTATTGATCCTTTTTCTTTTTCATTGATCAAATGATCACAACTGTATTCCAATACTTTTTGTGGAGTCCGTGAGAGAAAATAAATAAAATTTACTTGTACTCAATATTTTACTAATAAATGCTAATATTGTACTCCTACGTTCACTTTTACTTTTTCAATATTCTAAATATATATTTTCACTTTTACTTGTTACTTTTAGCATATCAAAAGAATATAATTTCTTTTTCCTGTTATACATACGATATTGATTATATTTTCAAATTATTTTCTCAAATCTATTAAAATTATGCATCAATTAATATGAGTATCATAGTAAACTATGCACTTTATTTATTACTTATTAAAGAGTGTGTAAAATTCATAATGGACAAGTAAAACTGAACGGAGAGAGTATTTTGGAACTCTCCTCCCTTTCAAGCTTTTCTTTACAAAAACTATTCAGGAAATGAGTCATTCCTTTGTGTAATAAACCTTTTTAATTTCTGTCTAATTTAAGTCACTTTAATCGTAAAACACTCTTAGTACTCTCGCAGTTTAAAGGAAAATTGCTCCTTGATCATTGCAACACACATCAAATTGAATAAAAACTCAACAACCGGCATAATTTTTTTTTCCCTCTCCTTTTTATTTTTCATGTTTCTTTATTCTTTTGGGTAGGGATCTTTGGAGTTTGGAGCACGTATACTTTATATTTACACACACTTAAAAAACAATATTAGTATAATAATTGATAAATTGAGATGGAATATATCAATTTAATCATGATTAAGAAATACAAAGATATATTAAAAAAAAACAATTGACATGCCTTGTTTAATTTGAATTCAAACACAAAATGCAAATTAGTAAGAATTAGTTATTATCCAGGGTTATATGATGGGACGCATAAGATCTCTTTATCCTTTATCAGAAATTAGAGCCCGAAAGATTATGGTAGTGAGCATTTCCCCCTTCAAACGAGTTTTACGCTGCAAAAATCCATATTAGTCAGGCCCAAATTGAATACCAAAAACGGAATAGAAACCAAAAAAAAAAAAAAAGAATTGGGTGGGTGGGGAGGGTGGAAGAGTGTTTCTAGGAGGTTCCTAACATAAAGTTGTATAACCCTCATGCGCCATCCATTGTGCTTCCTCTTTTTCCCAACAATAGGAACCCTACACAATGATGAAACTATCTGAGTTCAGATCTCAGTCACCAACTATTGTGTTTTTGTGTCACTTCCAAATCTCAAAAAGATCATTAAAGTTACCTTCCATTGTAACACTTTTTGGTACCTAAAAAAAGAAACTTATAGGTATCATAACTATTTGAAAAAAATAAGGGAAATTACCAGCTATGTCCATTTATAAGTAGTTCATTATAAAAATTGGCCAATTAATAAAATATTACTAATATTAGCCAAATTAGCCAATTAGCTATTTGTAGTAAAAAAATATCAAATTTTTGCTTTGTTTTGAGTGGGTGTTATTAGAATAGATTGAGCACAACTTAAAGAGCTTGAATCTCAGTTTTGGGATGATTCGGTGATGTTTTGAGGTGGTTTTAATTGAAAATTCGAAATAAAAGCTGAACATGAAAAAAATGATATGTGTATCACACTATGTATCATTTGTGTATCACATGTGTATCATATTTGTATCAATTGTGTATCACATGTATATCCATGTATACATGTGTGTGAGATACATGCGTGATACATGTTTGATACATGTGTCGCAGAAGATTTTTTTGAACTCGATTTAATTAGGAATTTCGATGCAAAACCAGTCCAAATCACCTCCAATCTTCCTCAAATTTTGTATATTGACTTATCTATATATTTTCAATGAATTTCAACTATACCCATTGAAAAAGTTTCTTTTTTGTTTAGATTTTTGGAATATTGTATAGATTTTTGTATTTCATCGCCTTATTTGCTACCCCGTCCATGAAATTTCCTTTCCGTCTTGTATCTAATGTTTCTAATCACGCTTAAAAATATGGAAGGTGATTTTTGCATGTGATTCTTTGAGAGAAAGAATCCTATTATTTGGTTTTTCAATTTTCGTTGGCTAGTTTTGGTAAGTCTATGACTAATGGCTAGAGGTTGGTAAGTTGAGATTTATTTGGGACATTTGTGTAAGTTTCCCGAAAAATAACTTGTATGGGGCAAAAATTCGGACTTATAACCAAGTGTACCAAAAGAGATGTGAGACGTGGGAATCCGGACCCAGGGAGAGTCTAGTATTCTTGGTATCGTAGCATGTGGCCTCGACCGATAGATCTGATATTGTGGCAACCGATTCCCCGAAGTGACAGCGTACTAAAAATCACCTGTTTACGGACGCAAGTTACCGACGGACACCAGGCTTTACCGACGGATATCCTTCGGCAAGTGGTTGGTAGGTAAAACCTTCATCGGTAAAATAAATCGACGGAATCCGTCGGTAAGTACCGACGGACCCCATCGGTACGCCATCGGTACATTTCTGAGGAGAGCTGGTCAAATAATTTTTTGTACCAACGGATATCCGTCGGTATATTATAAAATAATATAATAATAAAAATATCTATACCGACGGAGATCCATCGGGTAAATAAAAATAATAATTTAGTAATATAAAAATTAAAAATATGAATAAATTCATTTTCGAATTGCTATCCGTCGGTATTTTCAATAAAATTCGAAAAATTGGTACAAGCATACCGATGGCTCCCTCGCTAATTAAAAAATTCTGGATTGAAAATGAATAATTATTCCGATGGACTCTGTCGGTAAGTCCCTCGGTAAATCTGGTACATTTTTGACAAGCAGTGCCTGTTTTTTTTTTGCACCACCTGCCAGCAGAATATTACAATACAAACTAAAATGCAACCACAATAAAACTCAACTTAACAACAAAAAAACTTTATAAACTATATCTAAACATTCAAATTATCCCATCAAACATCCAAATTATCCCATCAATCATCGAAACTATCCAACCAAACATCAAAACTTAACATTCAAAGTTAACATCCAACTAAACAACAATCCAACCAAACATAAAATCACTCATCTTCGGGTTCCTCCTCATCTTCTTCATCATTTGTATTATTTCCATCACTTTCATCCTCTTCATAAATGTGGCTTTTTGGCGGAGACCGTCGGCTTCTTTTTGGCGGAGAGCGGGGCAAGCCGATTAAGTGATTCACTTGAGCCTTGAGGGACTCAATGTCATTCCTAAGTGCGTCTCTAATCTTCTCTTCATGCTTCCTTTTTTTTCCGTTCATCGGCACATTTCCTAGAAAGTTGTTGAATTATTCGCCGCATCTCCTCAAGGTCCTCATTTTGCACGGTGGCGGATGTCCCAATACCTTGTAATCCACAAAAGAGAAGTGGAAAAAACACACGAAGAGTTAGAATTGAATAATTCAACACCTGACTTCATAAGCTTCAACTAGGTAAGAGAACACAATAGAAACACCAAGTCTAGAGATGATTAATTCTCACACTTAAAAAAAGTGATCAAATAGTAAAAGCTTAACAGAGCAGCTCAATAGCAGTTCATAAGCTAAATGATATACCAAGCCTTCTATGCAAATGACACTTAACAAAAAATCATAAACCAGATAATATTTGTGTCGGTAAACAGGTGATTTTTAGTAGTGTTAATACCAATATAATATTTGTAGCTTTTAGCATTTTATCCGACTTCAACATTATATTATGGTATTTTAAACCAACTGAACAGATCGAGTCAATACAATATGCTCCATATATTATTATTTTGTCCAGATCCTTCCTATTGTTTATTAGGTTGAGTTAGTTTAAATTGAGTACGTTTGTCAGAGAGGAAAAGAGATTGATTTTCTTCCTTTCATATGAGGTTAATTTAAAATGATGGTGAAATCTTGAAAGGGTAGGGGGAACAGACTATAGGGGCTATTATAGGAATATTTTGTTTTTGTTCAAAGAAACTTTACATAAAAACCTAAACTGTTCAAACACAGAATTTGAAGTTTCATCATCTTTCTTTACTTTAAGTGAAGGATTCCACTAATCATACCAACAAAAAGAGAAATCAACCAAATCATAACCCTACTTATCATTATACCCCCATGAACTACTCCATTTCTCCCTTTTATGTGAGATATATTGGAAAACAAAAAAAACAAGAAAACAATGATTAATATTACAACACCTTCATGCCATAAAATTTGTAATTCATGAATCAAAGGCTGCAAATATACATCAATCAAGCTCTTTGGATTGCGGGGACCAGGGATAATGCAAGTTAGGAACAAATATGGACTTGTCATACACATCTCAGGTGGAAGATTATACGATGTGACAAAGACGGGCCAACATGACTATGGAGTAGCTGAGATACAAAATGGTGTGAATCCATCAGCACACAAACCCAACCGAATGTTCCTTGGTTCATTAGCAAAATCTGGAAACACTCTATCAAAGTGCTTCCATGCCTCTCCATCAGATGGATGACATAGAACATCAGGTGGCCTTCTATTTTCATAGTGCCACCTCATGTGTGGAGCGGAACTCATCGATGCATACAACCTTTTCAGCCTTGGTATAAGAGGTAAATAATGCATAGACTTAACCGCAACCTTATTCCCGCTGACAAGCTGTTTAAAGCGAGACATTCCACAAAATTTACAGTTCTCTAAGTTTACATCATCCTTATAATACAACATGCAACCCTTTTCACAACAATCAATTCTCTCGGAAGAAAGCCCTAACTTGGAAGCCAATCTCTTTGCCTTATAGTAATTATCGGGTATGTCTAGGTTCGGATTAAGTTCTTTCATAAGCTCAATCATGGAGTCCATGCCCGCTTGAGAAACACTGGCATCTGATTTAATACTTAGTAGTCTAGTCGCTACAGACAACTTAGAGTGTGACATGTTATTGCAAAGTGGACGACTAGCAGCCTCTAACTGTGCATAAAAATGATTTGCCTCTTCATTGGGAGCTTCATCAACATATTGTTGGTTGTCATCCTCATTGTACATTCCAAAAGCATTCATAACCATTTCATGTAATCTAGGATCTTGACTACTTCCACCAATATCAAAATTATGGTTATAAATATTACCATCACTACCCTCAGTCTCCCCATGACTAGTCCACACATAGTAATTATCCATAAAGCCCTTACTATATAGATCAGTCTTAACATCCTCTAGTTTCAACCATTTTCTGCACTTGCATTTCGCACAAGGGCACCTAATCATCTCCTTATTTTGGCTAAATGACACATCATGATTAATAAACTCATCAACACCTTGTACAAATTCATTTCTTAAACCTCGCCGATTAGGAAGATTCCTATCGTACATCCACATACGATGTTCCATCTACATATACAAACAACAAATTTATTATTCTTACTCATATAATTTTATAACAATTACAACATAAGAATGTTGACAGTGACACTACAACAAAAAGGACTTCTGTAGATTTGACCTAGGCTGGGCAACTTATGCAAAATGCAATTTCTATTCTAACCCTGCCCATTCGAAAGGTTAACGAAAAGCATTAGTTCTGTACTCCACTATTTCCTTTTTGAAACCATTAAAGCCATAGAAACAAAGCCCAAGGAATCCAACCACATATAAGATAGTTCCTTGAAAGGATAGAATCAAAGAGCTATTTGAAATAAGAAGCAAATAAAACTATGATTCTTACTATAAATTCACATAAGGAAAATATGAAATGTTTTAGCAGTGATAATTGCACAACACATCTGCCATGAGAAACACCTACCAACCCAAAAATCGACGAACTGAATTATAGATATTAGACATAAACTACAACCTGCATGACTCAACAAAAATTGTAGGGCATTCATTACACAATGGTATGATATAATATAAATATTAAGTACTATCTAGATAAACATAAAGTGTTACAAAGTTCACATTAGAAGATAAATTCTTTACAATGGACTGAAATAGACATGAATAAAGTGTTACAAAGTTCAAGGAATTCATGCAGTCATACACTAGCTAATATGAGATTGAGGCGTATGTAGTTAATTAATTGATTATTCCGATTGTCAACCTTTTCTTTTCCTTTTATTTTATAGGTTTCTAACTTCTTTGAAGTAAATCTCCTAATGTGTCTCAACTTGAAGTTTACAAAGTTCCCACAGAAAAGCAAAAGAACATACCAAAATTACTTTGCTAATTTAATTATTTCTTTAAACACACTTCAGAAGCTATTTTGCTGATCAAGGGTTTTCCAATAAAATTAGTTGCGTTAATTCTGTATCAATAACAACATAGAAGCATGACATAAAAGCATATGAACTTGCATATAAAATTAATGCAACTAGACAATCAATGTACATGAGAGGAACCTTTGACTGATCTCAGATTTATGTAGAATCATGTTTAAACCATCAATTTAGCAAAAATAGAGATGAACACATGGGTAAATATTCAGACTAATTAGTAATTAACTTAAGCATGGTGTTTCAGGTGTGAAATAATGATCCTACAACATGGCTTCCGAATTGATACTTTCAACTTATCCGAATTAACAAATCTTAACGCTGAACTACCACTCGATGAGCAGAAATAATTCGAAAATAGAGAGGAAAAAAAACTCACCGGATAAAGTTGCCTGAAGGTCACCGATGAGCGCTGAGTAGAGAGTTAGCCGCGTACAATCTGGAAGGAGTCAGCGGTTCTTCGAGAGTTAGCTTCTTCGTATAAACAGGGAGCGCTTCTTCGAGAGTTGGTAGGGTTTTGTTCTTTTCCCAATTCCTTTGCCCGCCTTCTAATTACCTTTAGAAATTAGATTTTATTCTTTTTACTTTTAAAAACGATATTTTTTTTTTCAATGTTCGTTGCTACTGAAGTCAGCACACTTTTTTTATAAAAACTCCAAGAGTCTCCTTAACAGGACTTCTCGTAAATGTCCAAAATTCACCTTCTTATATTTAAATATTATTAAATAATTAAATAAGGTACATTTCAATTATTTAGAAGGTTCTTTCATCAATTTAACTTTTAACTTTTGGGGTTCCCATTTTTATAATGGCACATAATGGTAAGAGAATCCAATTAAATTATTTTTCAAATTCATCATATGAGTAAATTTATTTTTCAAGTTAAAAAAAAGACTTATGATACATAAATTTATTTCATAAAAAGAGTATTAGAGATTAGAAAAATAGAACACAAAGTAAAAAAGATTAGTATGATATTAAGAATGTCATACAAGTGTTTGAGTAAGCACAATCAAAGCTAAGTCCTGAACAAGAATAAGCTTTCAAGACTATATTATAAAAAGTCGACTCTGGTATAGCGAGATTATCCTTTATAGATGATGTCCCTTCATTTTGAATTCACGTATTATGCTAATATAATAATATTTTTCGGCATTTAGATGATTGTTGTAGTAATATATATAAAATTTCTCTCATTAATTAAATTTTATTATTCCTTCATCTAAATAAATATTTAAACCATTATGTGCCATTATTAACGTGCAACGCGCGTTTATATATATATATATATAAGCTAATCAATCGCTAATATTTCTTACTAGTATTACTAATACACTTCTACTTAGTGTAATTCTTAATATATAAGCTAATCAATCAGTAATAGTTCTTAAGTTAAGACTATACTAATACACTTCTACTTAATTAGTATAATTATCAACGTATAGGCTAATGAATCACCAACATTACTTCAGGATACCACTAATATTACTTAATGATACTACTAATAAACCTCTACTTACTTTAATTATCAAACTAAAGATAAACAATCACAAACATTCCTCACAAATAGCATTATACACTTCCATTTAGTGTATAATTATCAATGTATAGGCTAATCAATCACTAACGTCGCTTATATAAGGATGGCACTAGTTCACTAATACTTAGTGCCATTATTAATGCATATAGGCTAATCAATCACCAACATTACTTATAGGTATATTAATAATACACTTATATTTCGTGTAATTATCAATCTACAAGCTAAATACAACTAATACACTTTTGCTTAGTATATTATCAATGTGTATGATAATAAATTATTAACGTTACTTAAAGATACCATTAATACACTTCTGCTTACATTAATTATCAATTTATAAGATAAATCATCACTAATATTTCTTATGGAAACAACTACATAATACAATTCTTCTTAGTGTGTAATTATTAATGTATAGGTTAATCAATGTAGTTAAGGATACTACAAATTTACTTTTACTTTGTGTAATTATAAATTACTAAGCTAATTACCACTAATATATTTTTAATTAGTAGTGTAATTACCTTCACTTAGTGTAAATTTCAATAAATAGGCTAATCAACCACCAAGATAATTAAGTAAATATTTACCGAGGGACTTACCGACGGCCTCCCTCGGTATTGTGTAATAGAAAATAAAAAATAATTATGCATAAGATTATATATTTAAATTACCGACGGAAGTCCATCGGTACTGTAAAAACAAAATTCAAAATATTATATAAATGCAATAGCGATGGAGTACGTGGATAACTTTATTTTCTTTTTCATTTATTTTTTTAAAACAACGACAGACACCCTAAAAAATAATTCGAAATTATAAATACAAAATGTTCCGAGGGAGTCTGTCGGTAATTTACCGACGGAATCCGTCGGCACAACCATTTAAATTTTGACCGGTCAAAATATCATTATTTACCGACGGAAGTCCGTCGGTTCCTTTTTAAAAAAATTAAAAATCAAAAAATTCAAAAGTATCGAGAGACTCCGTCGGAAAGTCCTTCGGAATACCGACGGAAAAAAGTCCGTCGGTACTGCTGCGTCGGTAAACAGATGTTTTTTAGTAGTAACTTAAACGAATAAATGAAAGTGCTCACTTTCTAACAAGTTAAATGCATAGGTCCAGGAGTTCACAATTCAACATGTTATCAGAATAAGAATAAACAGAAGTCATGAAGTCGAATCTCATCCCATCGACAAATGGTTAGAGCAAACAAAGAGTACATGAACATTAACCTTTTAGGCGAGACGATTCACACAATTCAGCACGTCTACACACTAGCTAGCCGTGTGGTAAACTTGGTGCATTCACATAAGACAATAGCCAATCGAATGTAATGAAGAAACGCCTCTACTCTTTGAACCAAGTCTTTGCATAAGCTAAATCAAGTGGCTCGTGAGTGACTAGCCAACGTTTCACTTTCCACGAGTAAATAAATGTAACTATAGTTAAGAGAACTAGAGAAACCTAAATTTTGCCAATCTTACTTCATTGAAACACGAAGTCCTCAGGTATACCAACAATACACAATGCATTCAAGCTTAAGTGCGGCTTAATTAACATGAACGATCAAGCACGTTAAAGCAAATTAAAAACTCTCGGTGGATCAGTAATGTGACCAGTTAATGTTAATGCTGCAGCTGTATATGGAGATGCAAGATAAATTTGACCTTCCTTATGACCCATTCGTCCAGGGAAATTTCTGTTTGTGGTTGAGACACAGACCAGCAAATCAAAATGCTCGTTGGGGTCAAGTTGTTGCGCGTTGCAATATAGTGATGACCTTTCATTTCATTGTTAATAAGTAATTAACTTGAAGAACTAGCCATAAGACGAATGAGCTAATCTTGTAAGGACAAATCAATCAACTACCTTTTAATGCTAAACTGGTTGAAAAAACTTCTGATCTGCAATGCAAAGACCACGTTATTGACCCAGGCAAGAATATAATTTAAATTACAATATCAAGTATGCTGAAATGGTATGACAAACATTTACAACTAGACTCCATTGAATAAGGCATTATGCTTTAAGGTAAACTGCAATTTGACTGTATAAACATCGTGGCTCACATTCATTCTAGATGGTAATATTGAAGAATATTAGATCATTGACCTATGGCTACTATCAACTTGTTTCTATCATAATTATGAAACTTGCCCGAGGTTCATTCAAGCGCGCATGAGGTGTCAAGCACCACAGCTAGGACTTGCTGGTTTATCACAGCCGGCATCCTCAAAATTCTGTGAACGAGTTTCGCCACCAGATTCTGGAACGGGGAGAGTATATAAATCCATCCAGACCTGAAACATTTCAAACTTTTGCATCATATGGTACGACACCATAACATTCACGTTGAATAATGTTACAGAATGAACCTAGACACTTTACACAATGAACATAGACTGTTTCTTAGTAGTGTACAGATTTGTAGGAATCTATTTTATTTCTTTCCTTAGTTAGCACATGCTGTACATGTATATATATGTATCACTACATGGAATAATATACCAATTTGATTCTTTCATACCTTGTTAATTACATGGTATCAGAGCCACATCTGTGGCTTCGCCGGAGTTGAGTTTGTGCCGGAGTTGACCAAAACTTTCCGGTAGACACGTAAGGTGCGTGTGTGGTCCATTCTCTGTCCAGCTTTGTTCTCCGAGATTAGCTTGGTATTTTCGATCGATTGTTGGTTATCCTCTGATAACAGAACCTTATTTTCGTGAAGAACAGACTCAGACAAGGTTGTATTAGATCAATTTTGGTCAGGTTTGAGTTCTTCTACTGTTTGGTTTGATTTTGGGATACTGAAGTAGTCGTGAAACAATATTCTTGCATCTGATTGCTTGTTTTGTGAATTGGTATTTGTTGGGTCTTCCTTGTAAGACGCTTTGTTACAATTTGATACTTGATATTATCTGTTGGGTCTTCCCTTATCAGAAACTTTGATGGTCTCTGATTTTAATTGATTTGGGGACATATTTGTTTGGTTCTCTGATTTGGTTGAGTGGATTATTGGAGTGGAGTTCTGTTAAATAGATTGTTGACTTTGTGTTTACCAGAGATCTGTTTTGGTATCTTTTAGCTTTGGGGACCTCTGTTAATTTAATCGGTTTGTTATTCAACAGAAAACATAATAGTAAAGAATAATAATGTAACAACTCCTAGTCCAGCAATCTTGGTTTCGGATGAGTTTCTAAAGTTCCTTCAAAATCATAAATCAGTTAAGGAATATTCTTCAATTACTGTCTTTGCTGGGTCAGATAAAACATGTCTTATCACCTCTTCCAATAAATGGGTGATCGATTCAGGTGCCACAAATTACATGACAGGTAATCCAAATATTTTTTTCTAGCTTTCGCTCACATAAAGCACCCTCTCTAGTTACTGTAGCTGATGGATCAACTTGTGGCAGTGCTAGATATGGGACTGTTAAACCAACTTCCTCTATTACCCTGTCATCTGTATTAAGTTTACCAAACTTGGCCTTTAACTTGATTTCTATTAGTAAAATCACCAAAGACCTTAATTGTTGTGTTGCATTCTTTCCCGATCATTGTTTGTTTCTAGATCTTACAACAAAATAGGTTATTGGTAAAGGATATTTATCTAGTGATCTCTACATCCTTGATGAATGGGAGCCACGGTCTATTGTATGCTCTAGTGTTGTGTCTCCTTTGAAGCACATTGTCGATTGGGACACCCCTCTCTACCTTTGTTGAAGAAGCTTTGTCCTTAGTTTCAGAATATTTCTTCATTGGATTGTGAGTCATGTCGATTTGCAAAATACCATTGCATCTCGTTAGGTCTAAGGGTTAATAAACAAGTTGAGTCAGCTTTTGAGTTAGTTCATTCTGATGTTTGGGAACCATGTCCCGTTGTTTCCAAAACTGGGCATAAGTATTTTGTCACCTTTGTAGATGATTTTTCTCGAATAACTTGGATTTACTTTATGAAGAGTCGCTCTGAAGTGTTTACTCACTTTTCTGCCTTCTGTGTTGAAGTCAAAACTCAATTTAACGCTTCGGTGTGTATTCTAAAGAGTGATAATGCTAAAGAATACATGTCAGAGTTATTTCAGTCGTACATGAGACAACATGGTATACTACATCAGTCTTCATGTGTTGATACACCCTCTCAAAATGGAGTTGCTAAGAGGAAGAATAGGCATCTACTTGAGACAACTCGGGCACTTTTGTTCCAAATGAAGGTTCCTAAACAGTTCTAAACTGATGCGGTCTCTGCGGCTTGCTTTCTGATTAATCGCATGTCTACTGTGCTTGGTGGTAATGTGCCTTACAATGTCCTTTTTCCAAACAACGCATTATTTTCGGTGGAACCTAAGGTATCTGGAAGCACATGTTATGTTCGAGATTTTTGACCATCTGTTACCAAGTTGGATCCCAAGGCATTGAAGTGTGTTTTCCTTGGCTATTCTTGTCTTCAGAAGGGGTATCGGTGTTATTCTACTGAACTTGGCAAATATTTGGTGTCAACTGATGTGGTATTTTCATATACTACACCACTCTTCTATGCACCTCCCATTTTTACAAGTCAGGGGAGGAAGATGAGTGGCTAGTATATTAGGTTATTCGTACTTTGACAGAACAACGAGATGATGTTCCTCCATCTCCTAGTTCTATCGAGCACCAATCCACTATTCTGCCTTCAGCACCTGCTCCAACTGTGTTAGCAAGACCGCCAATTTCTCAAGTTTACTCGCGGAGGCAACAGACGAATGATGCATGTTTTGCACCGGTTCAGTTCCTTCATCATCAAATTTGCCTCCACTTGACCCTCCAGAAAACCGTGACCTTCCAATTGCTCTTCGCAAAGGTATACGTACTTGCATATCCACATATTCTAGTGCTAATTTTGTTTCCTACGACCACTTGTCTCCTGCATCTAGATCTTTGATTGTGTCTCTAGACTCCATTTCTATGCCCAAAACAGTGAAGGAGGCTTTGAATCATCTTGGATGGTCTGAAGCATGCTTGAGGAAATACATGCCTTAGAGAAAAACCACACTTAGGATGTAGTGGATTACCTAGTGGAAAGAAAGTAGTGGGATGCAAGTGGGTCTTCACGGTTAAAGTTAATCCTGATGGCTCTGTGGCGAGCCTTAAGGCCAGACTTGTGGCTAATGGGTATGCTCGGACTAATGGGGTAGATTATTCAGACACCTTCTCTCCGGTTGCCAAACTTACTTCTGTCCGCTTGTTCATTTCTCTAGCTGCTTCTGAGAATTAGACTTTGCATTAATTGGATATTAAGAATGCTTTTCTTCATAGTGATCTCCATGAAGAGGTATATATGGAGAAACCACCTGGTTTTGTTGCTCAGGGGGAGTATGGCAAGGTCTGCCATTTGAAGAAATCCTTATATGGCTTGAAGCAGAGTCCCCGGGCTTAGTTTGGTATTAGTGAAATAGTTCAAGAATTTGGGCTGAAAAAGAGCAAATGTGATCATTCTGGCTTCTACAAGCAATCAACAGCTGGATCTATTCTCCTTGTTGTATATGTGGATGACATTGTTATCACAGGGAGTGATAATGCAGGAATCTCTTCTCTCATGTCTTTATTGCATACTAAGTTTCATACAAAAGACTTGGGACAACTGAAATACTTCTTGGGAGTAAAAATAACTAGAAGCAAGAAGGGAATTTTTCTATCTCAGAGAAAGTATATTCTTGACTTACTAGCAGAAACTGGTAAGCTAGCTGCCAAGCCTTGCATTACTCCAATGGTTCCTAATTTGGATCTTATGAAAGATGATGGCGATCCATTTAATGATCCAGATAGATACAGGAGATTAGTTGGGAGATTAAACTATCTCATTATGACTCATCCAAATATTGCTTTTGCAGTAAGTATGGTTAGCCAGTTCATGTCCACGCCCACAGTTAAACATTGGGAGGCTTTGTAGTAGATCCTATGTTACTTAAAAGGAGCTCCTGGACTTGGCATATTATACAGCAATCACGATCATTCTCGCATTGATCATTTTGCAAATGCAGATTGGTCTGGATCCAAGATTGATAGAATATCTACTACTGGTTACTGTGTATTTATTGGTGAAAATTTGGTATCATGGATAAGTAAGAAACAAAATGTTGTATCTAGGTCCAGTGCAGAATCCAAGTATAGAGCTATGGCACAATAAACATGTGAGATAATGTGGATACATTACTTTTTAACTGAAATTGGGTTGAAGCATCCTACTCCATCAAAACTCTGGTGTGATAATCAAGCTGCACTCCATATTGCCTCAAATCCAGTGTATCATGAAAGAACTAAACATATTAAAGTTGAGTGTCATTTTATTCGTGAGAAGATTCAGGAGAACTTGATTTCTACTGGCTACGTGAAGACAGGAGAGCAGCTAGCTGATTTGTTCACTAAAACATTAAATGACACTCGAGTTGATTACCTTTGTAACAAGCTGGGTATGATCAATATATATGCTTCATCTTAAGGGGGAGTGTTACATAATGAACCTAGACACTTTACACAATAAACATAGATTGTTTCTTAGTAGTGTACATAACCCATATATAGATAGCAGATTTGTAGGAATCTCTTTTACTTCTTTCCTTAGTTAGCACCTGATGTGTATATATATATATATATATATATATATATATATATATATATACTACATGGAATAATATACCAATTTGATTCTTCCATACCTTGTTAATTACAAATAATATGTAAGAGTACGAACCTCCCGAGTAGAAGGGACAAGGAATGTTGGAGCTTTGACCTTCTTTCCTGCTATGATGCAAAACTCCGCCAACACAGATGCAACTGGTGTTTCCCCCCAAAAAAAACTGGCATTTTCCCTTAAAAAACTAGCATTTTCCCTAAAAAGAAGATCACATCTCAAACTACCACCTAAGAGCATCAATTAAGCACAAAATACTTATTCAACAATAACACAAAGGAATATGATCTAGGTGGAAAAGTACAAGATACGCCTTGTGCATCAACAGCAAGTCAGGCATATCAATATGCATCCCAGACGATTGAGTTAAACAGGCTGTTAAATAGTTACAGAAGATAAATAACCACAGAATAAATATCTAAGCTCACATTTGACAAAGAATAGCAAAATTCTGATAAAGAAATATCATCTTACTGATGCTAGAAAAACTTTGGCGGCAGCCATGAAGTCCTCTGTTTTCCCACTAGTACAAGATCCAATATATACTCCATCAATCTTAATATCTTTGCATTCTCTTGCCAAAGCACGATTACCAGGAGAATGCGGCTGAAGAGTACATAAAAGAAGATTAGGGTATCTCAAGCTGAGTTAAATAAGTGCATGGACTCTTCTTAATCTAGAACAAAGAAGTGTATGTATGAACATCAGAAAAAAAACATTCTCTCTCATGTGTTATTCGATAAGAAAAGAAAGTTAACAAGAAGATCTAGTTTTTGGATACTGATCTTGCAGGAAAGGCTAAGAATATAAGTCCCATAAGTTTCCTATTGATTTCTCACATATGTTAGGAATGATGTTGTTCAACAACTGTCTAAATACGTACCCTTTTCCAAGCAATACACACTAAACGTATAGTCATTTGAGGGCCCTTAAATCAACAACAATAATAACATATAGTTGAACAAGGAGAGAAAATCCAATGGCAAATTCATATTAAACGCAACGAAAAATCATTCTACAAGAGGTTCCATCAAACCCTAGATAAAAGAGTTTAACTACTCATAATTGGTTGCATAATTACAATATTAGAATTCATAACTAATAATCGAAAAAGGAAGAAAAAAGATAAAAACTCGTTTCCGAATCTTCTGCCTTTCTCCTTGCTTGTTCTTGCCTTCAAAGATATTGTGTAACCCTTAAAAAGTCGTTCTTTGATGTATTTATATCACTTAGGGTTTGTAAGGGGCAGAACTAATCAATCCAAACTCGAATGGGAAATACTGAAATCCACGTCAATGCTCGCACGTCGCGCGCCCATAGACGCGGACTAAGCTTCTGAAATTCTTTCATTTCGCGAAGCGATCCATGCCTTTGCTTCACTTCACTGTTTTGTGAATGCACTTGTAACCTTTTCTGCATCTGTTTTCTTGCCATGCACGAGAATAGACAAGCTCCCAGTTCTTCCATCTTTTTCTTTTTTTGCAACAAATTGACATCTTTTGATCACTTATCATCCAAACTTACTCCTACATATAAGAAACACGTAATGCGCATATTTCACTTCAAAAACCAAGTAATCTCCCCCATCTCACACGACAAATGAGATGAAAATACACTCAAAAAATATGCATTTTTGGTAATTTATCACCATCCCACACATAGACTTTTGCTCTTCCTCGAGCAACTTAAAAATTTAGCACATCGGCAAAAAACAAATTTCCAAATGTACTTAAGCATCGCACCAATGACAAAGGTTTATATCAACACTTAGAACCTAGCATAAATACTTCATACTTTTCCTCAAGTTTTACGTCATGCCAAGACTAATTAAAATAGTTGTGTCACTCTTTCTAACATCCTAGCCTTAAAATTTGACTCCAATACATTCCATATAAGGCTAGCTTCTTGTGCCAACTCCAAAAAACAAAAGACTTTACCAATCCTTTGCAAAACATGTGCCCTCACCAATAAATCAGAGAGAGAAAGTATTCCTCACACTCAAATATAAGTTCAAGTATATTTTAAGGACTCTCAAATCAAAAGAATTCGCTCACTCTCGCAAAAATAACTCATATAACACCCCAAGTTCGTACCATAGGCTTGTCCGAAGTGTAAGACTCGACTAATTTAAGCTCGCACATGCTCGGATCAAGTAGGACTTAATAGGTTGATGTAGGCTAATGGACGGATAGGATATATTTGGACAAAATAATGACTAACCCTCCTAAGAAATTTAATACACTACAATTCACTTTAAAGTTTAAACACCTTCTTATCTGACCAAGTCAATGTCTTTCCGTGAACCAATACACAATTAGGCCCTTCTTCTTTAAGCACATCAGCACGTAGATGCTCACTAGCCCGGATCAAGACATGGGAGGTGTACTTCACTTCTTTTGTGTTTTCTTCTTCTTTTTTTCAGTTTTTGTCTATTTTTTTTCTCCATGTTTAATATTAACTTAAACCCTTTTCTTCCCCTCTCTTTCGCGTGATAGTCCCCGGACCCTACACTTTCTCATTTTCTCTTGTTCGTTGCACTCTTCCCTTAACCCCTGACTAGTAATACGGTTGTCTACAAAACAACTCAAAGTCATGGAGCGGGTGGTAGTGGTAAGCCACCCCCAACTGATAAGAATGTAGTGAATAAGGGTGTTAAGAAGGCACGAATAAAGGCGAGGCATGACAAGGAACAGAGTGGAACTTCTGTGGTGGACACTGAGACCCCCAATCTGAGCACTGAGCAACTTGCACAGACACAGCAAATGGCACATCAATTATGACCATCTAGGCCAAGAGAGGTTCGGGTCCAAATCCGAGAGGGATCTTCGGAGCCACCACCGGCAAAGAAACGAAAGGTAGCTGAGGCAAAAGGGAAAGGCAAGGCGAGAAAGATTGTCGAGTCAACCTGACTCATCTGATGACGAGGAGACAGTTATCTCGTTTCCCGAAGGTGAAGGGGAGCCGAGTGCTCCGGTTGATAAGTTCTTGTGGGAGAAGAACTTTGTGACTGAAAGTGCGTGGAAGAAATGGGAAAGTATCAAGACTAAAGAGATCAATCCACTATTGTGTTTGAGAGACCACTGAACTTTGGGCCACCAAGTCAAGTTGCCCATATATTTTGCGAGCAATAGAGAAGAATAAGTGGACACACTTCGCTCAAGGGTCAAAGGGCGATGCAAATTTGACTTTTGTGCGTGAGTTATATGTGAATTGGGAACCTGATAGTGGAAATGATATTGTTTGGGTTCATGGGACTGAAGTTGACATCTCTGCCACGATAATAAATAGGTACTACTGCATACCTTTGCAGTCCGAATCAGAGTATTGGAGGAGAGAGCAGTGGCCGGACTTGGCCCACATAATTGCGGTCTTGTGTGGGTGATCAGGACGAGCTAAGTGGAGGAAAAATGATGGGCTGGCAAGACTTCCATGACCAGAGAGGCTCGAGCATGGTTGAATTAGGTCTGCAACAGATTGATTCCAGCAATGCACAAGTCTATTGTGATTTGGGAGCGGGTGTTCTTGGTATAGGCCCTGATGATCTGTATTGTAGTGAATATTGGAGCTATCTTGCGAAATCAATGGCGAGGACCAGGAAGAACATGCAGTGGACGCTCTACTTTGTGCATATATTAGTTGCTTTACTTGGGAAATACAAGTTGACTGAGGATGATGATGAGATGTGCGGAGGCACAAAGTTGGCGTTCCATGATATTTGCTTTGTTCAGGACCCATCGACAACGACAATACAGAATAAGGGACATGGTAAGCGCATCATTGATATGGAGAGAGCACTTCAGCAGTTGTAAGCAGATTTAGAAGCACGAGACCATGCTTTGCTAGCCGCACAGTAGACTAGAGACCAGTGGATGCGGGAGTAGTTCATTGTGATGCTCGAGGCAGTTCGTGGATTACGGCAGGTAAGGCACATTGGAGTCCAGACAGACTTTGAGGATCTGGGAGATGCAGATTTCAACAACACAATGCATCGACTCGTAACACAAGTGCTCATAGGACATAACCTTTCCAAAGATCCAACAATGTCAATATTTCCACAACAAATAGCCCACGACTCAAATACAATGTGTATAAAATCTCAATAACAACAAAGCAAACGAGAAAGTAACTCACATTGAACAACACCCCCTTTATTTCAATTAAAATAGGTTAATGACCTTCGATAACCTCAATTCCAGTTAATTATTTAAGGCTAACCTCAATAGTGAAAGTATCTTCATAAAATGGCAAACTCCGGATTCTAGTGTATGAATTAGACTAACAACGAAAGAGATTGTACGAACTAGTACTACGTCTAAATGCATGAGAATAACCTGGCAACAAGGAATATCATGTAACAATAATTTCAATTAAAAATAACTCAACAATAAAAGAAATCACAAAATGGTAAAAGTGGTAACGATTTCAAATAAAGCATATAATAGCAAACTTGACAAGTAAAGGATGTGGCATGCAATGACAACTTCAAATAAAGCATGTGATATTAAACATGATGAATAAAAGGTATAACATGTGCTAACAATTTCAAATAAATATATTAAAGAAGCCTAAGAGTCTAAACTGGTCAATCTCCACATAGAAGCCCGAGTACGTACTCGTCACCTCACGTACACGACTTTCACATAACACAAATAGCACAAACGACTCAATTCCTGAGGGGTAGTTTCTCCCACACAAAGTTAGGCAAGATACTTACCTCGAAGAAACTAAACCGATGTTCTAAAATGACCTTCTCGTATGAAACAACCTCAAGGGCGGCTCAAATCTAGTCAAAATAACTTAATATCATAAATAAAACCCATAGGGAATAATTCCAAATAATAAAGCTTCTATCTTTGATTAAAACTAAAAAGTCAACCCCGAGCTCGCACCTCGGAACCTGACAAAATTTGCAAAATTCGGATACCCATGCCGATATGAGTCCAACCATACCAAAATTATCCAATTCCAATATAAAATCGACCTTCAAATCCTCATTTTATATTTTTGAAAGACTTTACAAAACTTCTCATTTCCTCCCATTCAAATCACTAATTTAATGTTAAAAACAGAGGTGGAATCATGAAATATAATCAATTCCGGATAAAGATACTTACCCCAATCCAACACGTGAAGAACCCTTCCAAATTTGCCCAAAACCGAAGTATCTAGCTCAAAAAGTAATAAAAATATCAAACCCTCAATATATAATGTATTCTGCCCAGAACTTCCGCTTTTGCGGACTCACAATCGTAGATGCGAAGCCACATCTGCGGAATATGCATCACAGATGCGCAAACAATTAAGATCCCAGATGGCCGCACCGCATCTGTGTTGTCGCTTATGCGAACCACGAAGCGCACCTGCGCAGTCACTTTTGCAGCAAACACTCCGCATCTGCGAAAACTTCCAACCCAGCTCATATCCGCACCTGCGCATATCCACTCGCGCCTGCGGAGCCGCATCTGCGGGAGAGATATCGCAGATGCGCAAAGCCTCTACTCCCCATCATCTCGCTTCAGCACCTTCAAGTCTGCACCTACGACTATCGCACCTGCGCCCAATGGTCCGCAGGTGCAACCACTTCAGGTCTCTGCCCAAACCATCCTCACCCAACATGATCCCAATGATTCAAAACTCATCCTAAATACACCCAGGCCCTCCGGAACCCCGTCCGAACATACCAAAAAGTTCCATAATATAACGCGGACCTACTCGAGGCCTCAAATCACATCAAACAATGTCAAAACTACGAATCGCACCTCAATCAAACTTAATGAACTTATAAACTTTCAACTTCTACAACTCGAGCCGAATCTTTCACGACCCAAAATCCAACTAGTCGTGATGACACCTAACCCACCCCACTAGGTAAGCTAATTAACAACTATTCAATTTCAATAAAATTAATTAGGTAATTAAATAAAATAAAAATTTGAATCTTATACATTCCCCAAGAAATGGTAATACAAATCATAAGCTTCTAAGATTATAATTTACAAAGCTAGTATGAAATGAATACATCATCTATTTGAAATGTACATAAACAGATTTTTATAAATCTAAGGCTACCATGAACAAGAGGGAGCTACAACGGAACGCAGATACGTCTTCAAATCCAGCTCCCCTCGAACACAACAACATCAGCAGCCAATATCTGCACGCAAGGTGCAAAAGTATAGTATGAGTAGAATCGACCCCAATGTACTCAATAACTAACAAAACTAACCTTAGGTTGAAAGTAGTGACGAGCTAGAACAAAGAGCTGGTCCAATACCAATAGCCAACAACAGTTCATAACAACGTAAAGCAAGTAATAAAAGAGGTAATTCAGAGATAAATGCTCAGCTCATTCATAGTTTCCCAAAAAATAGTTCTGCTTTTCAAGTATATATTAGTGAAAACTCAATTCCTTTACCGAAATCGTCAAAAACATGAGTAAGTTTGAAAACAGTAATTTTTCCCAAAAATCCTTTCAACAATAAATAAGATGTTTCATTTTTTTTCCAGATAGCTAGTGTAAAATACATCACTATGCCCATATGTCAATATGTGTGAGAAGTCATAAATGACGTGATACCGTACAACATGAAGAAAAATCCATCTCTATGCATGTATGTCATATGTGCATGTCAGTACAATGCATCTCATAGATGAACTCATGTACTCATACTTTCAGAGTATTCAATCTCTCTGTCTCACACTTTCCACTCATCATGCTCAATCACTTGACATGCTCAGTCACTCAGTACTGTATATGACCAATCCAGCCCAGGGAAGATCCATCCTGAATATATACATAGCAACTGCCGGTCAGTCACTCAGTATTGTATAAGGCCAATCCAGCCGGGGAAGATCCATCCCTAAAAATAAATGCTTCGGACAAGATCCATGTCCAGGGAAGATCCATCCTTCAATATAAATCAACCGGGCTCACTGGGTGTGTGTAGACTCCGGAGGAGCGCCTTCAGCCCAAGTGCTATATCAAGCCAATCATGGCATAAATAAATATAACCTCCTGCGGCGTGCAACCCGATCCCATAATATAATCAATATAACATGCTGCGGCGTGCAGCCCGATCCCATAATATCACTCACACTCAGGCCCTCGGTCTCACTCAATCATCAATGTCTCAAGTCTCTCGGGCTTACAATGCCATGAAACTAGCCCCAATGATGATATGATGTGTCAATAGATAGCAATAAAGACTGAGATATGATATGAAATAAATGAACTTGACTGATTATGAAATTGTAACAAGTAATGCAACAGCAATATGACCTCGGTGAGTCCCAACAGAATAAGCATGAAAGCTAGACATGGTTTCTAACATGGATCACAGCTCAATAGCTCTAGTACGTAAATATTACATGGTTACAGATAAGATAAGGCAGCTACACAGTACCACAGGAATAACCGAGTCACAACTTATACGGTGCACGCCCATCACCTAGCATGTGCATCACCTCAACACCAAACACATAGCACATAATTCGGGGTTTTATACCCTCAGCACCAAGTTTAGAAGTGTTACTTACCTCGAACAAGCCAATTGCTACACCGAGCAAGCCAAGCGATGCTCCAAAAATGCCATCTCGCGCGTACCGACCTCCGAACGGCTCAAAACTAGCCAAAAATAACTCAAATACATCAAATAATGCCAAAGGAAACAAACCCATCGACAAATGTTGAATGTTTAATCAAAAGCCCAAAATCATCCAATAAGTCCAACCTGGGCCCGCACCTCGGAATCCGACAACCCATTCAATTACGAGTTCAACCATACTAGTTTCACTCAAATCCGACTCCAAATCGATTTTCAAAACTCAAAAATTCACATTATGAAACTTTAGGCTAAAACCCCCAATTTCTCTTTAAAATTTATCAACCAATTGCCAAAAATGAAGATAGATTCGTGAAATATAGTCAAAACCAAGTGTAGAATATCCTTGTGATGAAAATTGCTCCAAAATTACCTCAATCTGAATCCCACATCTCAAAATATGATAAAAGAACCAAAACCTCGATTTTTATAGCTTTTGCCCTGCACTTTCACCATTTGCGGACAAATCGTCGCATCTGCGACCACCGTTTCTACGGTAAATGTTTCGGCTTCTGCAAAAGCAGCCTCACCTAGCAACCCCTCACACCTGTGGTATTAAACTCCTCTTCTGCGAAGACCCTCGCACATGCGCTTCCACTCGATGCACCTGCGCATCCGCACCTGCGCCAAATTCTCCGCTTTTGCGAGCTTCCTCACCCAGCTCTCATCTCGCTTCTGCGACTGCATTGTCGCTTCTGTTGACCATCGCACCTGCACAAATTCAACCATAGGTGCGCAACACCAGTACCAGCAGCTACCAGCAACCAAATAAGAATGAGAAATGGTCTGAACCTTGTCCGAAACTCACCCGAGCCACTCGGGACCCCGTTCAAATATACCGACAAGTCCCATAACATAACACGGACCTACTCTAACAACATCGAAACGATGAATCTCACCTCAATTCAAACTTGATGAACTTTGAACTTTTCAACTTCCAAAACTCGTGCCGAAACATATCAAATCAACCCGGAATGAACCCAAATTTTGCACACAAGTCCCAAATAACATAACGAAGCTATTCCAATTCCCGGAACCACAATCCGAACCCGATATCCTCAAAGTCAACTTCCAGTCAAACTTATGAACTCTCCAAACCTCCAAATTTCCAATTTTTGCCAATTTTTGCCGAAACCTTCTAGAAACATCCAAATGCAAATTCGGACATACGCCCGAGTCTAAAATCACCATCCGGACCTATCGAAACCAACAAAACTCCGTTCCGTGGTCAAATTCACAAAAAGTCAAACTTGGTCAACTCTTCTAATTTAAAGCTTCAACAATGAAATTCATTCTTCCAAATCGATTCTGAATAACCTGAAAACCAAAACTAACGATTCATATAAGTCATAATACAGTATACGGAGCTACTCAGGCCCGTAAACTACCAAGCGAAATGTAAATGCTCAAAACGACCGGTCGAGTCGTTATAGAATCATATCAAATCAATCCGCAATTACGTAAATTTTGCATGCAAGTCCCAAAAGACATAGCGGAGCTACTCCAACTCTCGGAATCACGATCCAAGCTTGATATCAACAATGTCAACTCCCGGTCAAACCTTTCAACCTTCCAAACCTCCAACTTTTTCAATTTTTGCCAAAATGCATCAAATCAACCTACGGACCTCCAAATCCAAGTCCGGACACACGCCTAAGTCCAAAATCACCATACAAAGCTATTGGAATCATCAAAACAACATTCCCGAGTCGTCACATAAAAGTCAAACTCTTTTCACTTAAGCTTCTAAAACATGAATCATCCTTCCAAATCAAATCCTGAATTATCCGAAAACCAAATTCGACCACACAAGCAAGGCATAATACATGATACGAAGCTGCTCGAGACCTTAAGCCACCGAACAGGATGCAAATTCTCAAAACGATCGGTCGGGTCGTTACATTCTCCCCTTATTAAACAAACGTTCGTCCTCGGACGTGCCAAGAACCGTTCTGAAGTCATCAAATCACTGAATGAACTCACCATACATATACTCGTGGGTGATTCCACATCACCCCAATCTACATAAGCGTGACAACACCATCTCAACTGAAGATTATTCCTCCCATCCACACTGATAAGCCTTAGAACTAAATTTTCATTATCCGATCCTTTCCCAAAAATTTGATTCCCACTCTAACACATGGTATTAGCCTCAACCAGCTGCAACAACTCATGCCTACACCCACGAGATACAACTACATGATGTAACACATCACACATGTGCCCATAACAACATCTCTGACCACCATACCTGCCCATAATCAAATCCGGCACCGGCAATTAACCTCGTACCTAGAACCCTGTTCCAAACTTTCACAACACTGGCAAAGACATAAGACACATGAAGATCCCACGACCATTCACTCAAATTAACAAATCACATCTAACGCCACCTAGGAACACACTTCGCAATCTAAAACCCAATAAGCACAACGCGAATATGACTACATATGCAAAGAGAGACACATGAGAGAATTATCAAACAAGCCCGACATGCACAACTCCCCATCAGTACTATACTACGAATCAATTCCACAAGGGAGAATCAAAACATATGAACTATTCACAAGGATCTCGTCCTAATACAACTCCACCACAGCACATAGACCGGTCCAACCATATCAAACCGCATGAAAATGCGAGGATCCCATTCTCAGCTCCGAATCACAAGTAGAATACACATCATACCAACCGAAACCTTTCATTAATCCAATTTCGCAAAACAAAATTGCAACACGCGACAAACTTCTCATACCAGTAGAGCATCTAAATCACAAATCGTAACCAAACCATCCAGAAATCACATTAAAACTTACTGTAATGAGTAACAGAAAGTCACTTCTAGTCTCATAGCTCTTAATAGTGAACAAAGAAAATGATAGAAATGGGCTACCACTATAGAATCTCCCAACAGGAGTAAACACATAAGTAGAGTACAAAATCACAAAACTCACCCATATGTGAAGGAAGATAAGATGACTCACCTCGATAAGAAGAACCGAATCGAAATAAGTATGATGCTCCTCTATAACAAGTCGAAACCATACCTGTAATGACACCATCTGGTGCAACGGCCTCAGCCCTATCATAGCAAGCATATCAACGGGCGGGGCCTCCCCCTCTAGGGCGCCCTCTACCCGCCTGTCCTCCACCCCTAACTGGCTGTGCAGGTGGAGTAGCAACTGGAATGGGGCTCGTAGCCTGAGTGCTTTGATGAAATCCGCCCCTCCCGAGTCTGGGACAATCTCTCATGATGTGCCTAGTATCACCATACTCATAACAGCCCCTCTACAAGCGTGGCCGCTCGTACTGAGCCCGTGTTGGATAATTGGAATAACCGCTGTAGGAACCCAGTGTCAGTAGTGCACTAAAAGATGAATGTCCCGCATGAGTACCCTGACGAACTGGAGCACCACGAGTTGTCTGAAATGCAGACTAGGCTGGCCGACTGCCTGAGCTTCCGCCGTGATGGGTCATAGCTGAAGAGTAGAATCCACTGAGTCCTCCAGAACCTCGAGACCTCTTAGTCTCCTTATCCTCCTTATCCTCACCCCGAATACACTCTAACATCCTGGTAATCTCCACCACCTGCTAAAATGGAGTACCAATCTGCAACTCCCGAGCCATGCAGAATCTAAGATCATAACTGAGCCCCTCAATAAATCTGCGGACTCACTCTCTGACGGTAAGAACCAAAGTATGTGCATGATGGGATAACTCACTAAAACGATGGCAAACTCTGACACCGTCATGGTGGCCTAACGCAGCTGCTCAAACTCCACGCCACGCATCCCGGAGGGTCTGGGAACAAACTCCCTCAAGAACATCTCTAAAAATTGAGCCCAAGTGGGCGGTGCTGCATCGGCTGGTCTACCCTCCTCATAAACCTTCCACCACTGATACGCTTGACAAGCGCAAAACTCAACACAAAAATTAGCTCGCTAGCCAAAGATAGTATAGTAAAATTATTGTCTACACAGGGATTGGATTTGAATAATGTTCGAGTAATTTCTAGCTTAGTTGCTATTCAGGAAGATCAACACTTGATTTCGAGTGATTACTACTACAATTAACTACTAAATTAAGATTACTAATAATTAGACCTGATCACAGAGAATGAGAGTTGAACTAACGGTTGTAAACAATATGAGAATTAAGGGTCGCGACAGGATAGGTGTAAGATAGCTAGTCGAGATTTAACTCTGTTTAATTTCACATCTAATGTTGTAATGATTCTCATGAATTCACTCGATGATTAGTTTAAACGTAAGGTCAAGATTCCTCTCTCGATTAAATCTGAACTCTACAAAATAAACTAATTTGAAGCACTGTGAATATATGCAAGAACACGTTATTGGACTAGTCTTTAGGAAAACGTCTCTCGAATATTCTCCTAACTTGGTTTAATTAACAATTCAAAAAGCTCTCTCGATTACTTAGAAGAATCACTAACTCAAACCAAACCAAATAATGCAAAGATAATCACTAAAATATTCCTCTTTCGATTAAATAAACCGGTGAATAAAGTTGCAAATAATTCAAAGCTCCATAAACGTAATCACACAATTAAACTAGAGTTAAATCCACAAATATCAATTAAATACCATATCCGTCAAAACCCTAGGAAAGAACTACTCCATAGATATGAAGAAAGTCATCACGAATAAGTTTAAGAACATAAAAAGACAACTTTACGATACAAAATCCGTATTGCACCGATTGTTGTCAAGAGAATTGATGAAATCTTGTAACTTCAAGCCGCGGTAGCTCTCCAAAACTCTCCTAGGTCGAATCTCCCTTCAAAAATGTGCTTTCGGTATATTTATACCAAGTAGGAACGTGCCCGGACTAAACTACCCTCTCTGAGCCAAAATAGGATTAACTAGGCAAAAAATTATACAGACGCGCCGCACCGATCGACGCGCCGTGCGTCGTACTAACAGGGAACTACAGAGCCCTTGCAAATTTAATGTTTGCTGCTGCTTTGTGTTGTCGCGCTGCACAATGCTACGCATGAACCATCACCCACTCAATTCTTTTGCTGCCTCTTTCATTTGTCTCCAATAATGAAGAATAAGCAGCCACTTTATTAGATCATGTGGTAGGCATAAAGTAACTTTTGAAAGGAATTCACCTCAAATATAATCAATTGTATTTTTTTTCCAAAGGCACAGGTTGCCTCACGTCATCAATAGGCCATAGTTTTGGCCTTTGAATATTTTGCTCATTTTTTTCCATACATAGTCATCCTCTATTTCGGCTTAACTCTCGAACTTTTACTCAGACTTTAAAGTTCTCATTATAATTTAATTTAGCCCAAAAATTCGTCTTAGCTCGAAATCATAACCTACACAACATAAAACACATAATGAGTGTAAATTGTTCACATTTTAGCTCAAATACAATTAAAGTATAACAAATAATATGTGCAAAGTAGCCAAAACTCATATTTCTAGCCTACCATCAACGCTGCTCCCGACAACTGAAATGTAGTAAAAGCAACTCCGCTCTCACCTCCACAATACCCATGGTACGGAGAATACAGTGACACTTCGCTAGAAATCCATGTGCATCCTCGGCAGATGTGCCATTGAAAGTAGGTGGACTATACCTCTTGAACCTCTCAAGCCTCTTCTGCTACTCCTCTGATGCCCCTGGCCTGACCTCAGGCTGAGCCGGAATAACAGGTTGTATCGGCACCACACCCAGAACTTGTCCCATGTGAGTCTGCTGCTCTGGAGTACAGACGGTGGGAGTCTAAGCTCCTCCCCCAATCTGCTAAGTAGCTGGTGCAATGGAGATCAATCCCACCTGAGCCAATGTACCCAACATGATCAGGAGCTGCGCTAAAGCCTCTTGAAGTTCGGGGGTAACAACAGGCGCCTCCGGTGCCTGTCCCCCAACCGGAGCTACTGGCGGCTCCTCAACTACTGCTCTGGCAGGTGCTCTACCTGTGGCACGTGCATCTCCTCGGCCTCTACTTCAGTCTCGGCCTCTCGTGGCTCTAGCAGGGGCGCGGGTGTCTGCTCAGCTGATATGGTAGCGCGTGTCCTCACCATGTGTGAGAGAATAAAGATACAAAGGCTAAAACTTCAAAATAAACAAATCTGCACGACAGGAATGAAAGAAGTGGAATTTTCCTAATAGTTTCGTAGCCTCTCAAAGATAAGTGCAGATGTCTTAGTACCGTTCCGTAAGACTCTACTAAACTCGTTCGTAACTCGTAGAACCTATGAACCTAGAGCTCTGATACCAACTTGTCACGAACCCAAACTCCCTCCGTAGGATGCCATGATGGCACCTAGTCTCTAAGACTAGATAAGCCGATTACTATAACGATTAAGCCAGTTTTTGCAGTGATAATTTGAAACAATGTTTAATATAAATACCGAAACAAGAGTGAAATGAGCCTACACGACAATAATCATAACAACACCCAAGATTTGGTAATACAGAGTCACGAACTCTAGCTAAGTACATGAAAAGATCTCAAGTACCGAAATACAATATTGTTTGAATAACAAGCCGACAGTACAATGTAAGGAAAGGACTCCAAGGGACTGTGACGACCAATCAGCTCTACCTTAAAACCTCGCAATTAACAAGCTAACTCTGTCTGAGTCCGATAACTCCAATACCTGGCTCTGCACAATAATGCACAGAAGTGTAGTATGAGTACACCATGATCGGTACCCAGTAAGTATCAAGACTAACCTCGGTAGAGTAGTAACGAGGTACAAGTCAAGACACTCACTAGACAAAATAACCTGTGCAGTATCGAAGTATAAAGCTAATAATGGAAAGAAGGAATCAGTAAATGGCAACAAGAGTCAACATGTGATATAAACAGTAAGGCAATAGGAACACCATGAAAGTACCGTTGAAACCAATAAGGAACACACTGACAACCAATAAATCAAGCCGTTCTAACACAAGTTTCATAGCGAAATCACCCCGCGATACTTCATCTCATATTCACAAGTCATGGGTCTCAAGCTACCATCATATACTCATGGCACCTCTTCCCTACATCTTGAATCATAACCGCACGGACAACTCACGTGCCAATATCTCAATCTACCCGGCATGGTCACAGGCTCACAATCACAATCCTCCCGGCATAGTCACAAGCTCATATCAACATGAGAACAGGTAATACGAGAACACATGGGTATGCTAAATAAATGACAAGTTTTACACTCCTGAGCCAATATAAGTGGCATGCTACGGTGTATGCTTGTACGAGTGTACTACTGCAGCCCAAGTCAACAAGTAATGTCAAAGACATCGAGTACTCATCAAAACAATACAACAAGTCATGTAAGGTGTATGAAATACACAAGAAAAAGCACACCATCACACGAAAATTACAAATACAGCGTCCCCAAGCCATCACACATCATCCCTAACATCGCCACCCTTCTCTCTCTGATAGCCACCTGTATCACTGCGGATAATAGCCACCCTTATCATTCCGCCCTGACAATATCATTAGTTACCCTTATCTCTCCGATAGCCACTCGTATCACTCCCTATAATAGCCACCCTTATCACTCCGTACATAACAACAGTGAGATGCCACCCTTATGCCCCGCGTAACAACAATGGTGAAATGCCACCCTTATACTCCGCATAGCAACCACCAAAGCACACAACAAATCATAAATGCTAACACCACAACAACACCGTATCAACTCGTACCACAAGTGCACATAGACCACAACCTTTCCAAAGATCCAACAATGTCAATATTTTCATAACAAATAGCCCACGGCTCAAATACAATGTGTATAAAATCTCAATAACAACAAAGCGAACGAGAAAGTAACTCACATTGAACAACACTCCCTTTAAACACAACTTCAATTAAAATAGATTGATGACCTTCAATAACCTCAATTCCAGTTAATTATTTAAGGATAAATGCAATAGTGAAAGTATATTCACGAAATGGCAAACTCCGAATTTTAGTATATAAATTAGGCTACCAATGAAAGAGATGGTACGAACTAGTACTACGTCTAAATGCATGAGAATAACCCAACAACAAAGAATATCATGTAACAATAGTTTCAACAAAAAATAACTCAACAATAAAAGAAATCAGAAAATGGTAAAAGTGGTAACGATTTCAAATAAAGCATCTAAGAGCAAACTCGACAAGTAAAGGATGTGGCATGTAACGACAACTTCAAATAAAGCATGTGATATAAAACATGACGAATAAAAGGTATAACAAGTGCTAACAATTCCAAATACATATATAAAAGAAGCCTAAGAGTCTAAACCGGTCAATCTCCACTTATAAGCCCGAGTACTTACTCGTCACCTCGTGTACACGGCTTTCACATAACACAAATAACACACACGACTCAATTCCTAAGGGGTAGTTTTTCCCACACAAAGTTAGGCAAGATACTTACGTCAAAGAAGCTAAACTGATACTCTAAATGACTTTCTCGTGTGAAACAACCTTCGGGCAGCTCAAATCTAGCCAAAATAATTTAATATCATAAATAAACGCATAGGAAACAATTTCAGATAATAAAGCCTCGATCTTGAATTAAAACTAATAAGTCAACCCAAGAAGTTAACCCCGGGCCCGCACCTACGAACCCGACAAAATTCATAAAATTCGGACATCCATTCTGATACGAGTCCGACCATATCAAAAAAAATTCCAATTCCGATTATCAAATCGGCCTACAAGTCCTCATTTTACATTTTTGAAAGATTTTACAAAATTTTCCATTTTCTCTCATTCAAATCACTAATCTAATATTAAAAACAAAGGTGGAATCATGAAATATAATCGATTCCGGATAAAGAACACTTACCCCAATCCAACACGTGAAGAACCCTTCCAAAATCGCCCAAATCGGAGGTATCTAACTCAAAAAATGATTAAAGTATCAAACCCTCGATATATAATGTGTTCTACCCAAAACTTCTGCTTTTGCGGACTCACAGTCGCAGATGCGAAGCGACATCTGCAGAATATGCATCGCAGATACGCAAACAATTAAGATCCCAGATGGCCGCACCTGCGCTCAAGACACCGCATCCGTGTTGTCGCTTATGCGAACCACGAAGTGCACCTCCACAGTCACTTTTGCGACAAACACTCCGCATCTGCGAAAACTTCCAACCAGCTCATATCCGCACCTGCGCATACCCACTCGCGCCTGCGAAGCCGCATCTGGGGGAGAGATATCGCAGATGCGCGAAGCCTCCACTCCCCATCATCTCGCTTCTGCACCTTCAAGTCCGCACCTTCGACCATCGCACAAGCGCCTAGTGGTCTGCAGGTGCGACCACACCAGGTCTCTACCCAAACTAGCCTCACCCAACATGATCCAAATGATTCGGAACTCGTCCAAAACACACCAGGTCCCCTCAGGACCTTGTTCGAACATACCAACAAGTTCCATAACATAATGCGGACCTACTCGAGGCCTCAAATAATATCAAATTTGTTCATTTGAGCTTACAGAAGAGCTTGAACCAGAATATACCTCAAGCAATTATCTTATTCTCATTGCATTAACTATCAAGATTCAGTAGTACAACAAAAGAAGACTAAAATAAGAAGGGAATCCTTATTCAAGTTCCGAAATGTAAAAACCAAAAAATTGAAAAGCAGAAAAACAGCCCCCCTTTAATGGAATACCATAACATCAAAAGCAAGAGCTTAAGCTCTCTCCTTCTAATAGCATACAGTAGTATATTGTCCAAATTCAAGAACGAATTACTCTCAAGAACTTCACATCAAAAACTCTCTAGGATCAGTGACTTTGCCAGTTAATGCTGATGCTGCAGCTGTATATGGGGATGCAAGATATATCTGGCCTTCAATGTGCCCCATTCTACCTGGGAAGTTCCTGTTTGTGGTCGAGACACAGACCTGAAAAACAATAACTCATATAGTCAGTGTAAATACTTACATTGCAATTAGCAAAATTGATCTTTTATTCCTACGATTCTATGATTGCTCTCACTTTAATCAGGATACTGAAAAGATTGTTAGCATAAAGTGGCAAAAAGAGTCCATGTTATGTCATCATTATAATTAGCTTAAATCAAACGTTATCCAGATACAGCAATCAGCTTGTGAGGTTCGGCTTCGGTTCACTAATATATTCCAGCTCTATAAAGAATACACTATGAGTATCCTCATTTCTTCAAGACGAGCCAGCAACTTCTACTTGTAGTAATATCAGTGTCAAAAAAGTTTTACGGTAGTTGCCATATTAATCACTAATCAACTATTCATATATAACAACTAACAAACTTGGCGTACTGTGTGAGCGCATTAATGAAAAGTACAACTCACATGAGACTATTAACAGCTTACCTTAGGTTCATTCAAGCGTGCGTAAGTGTCTTGAGGGCCGCCCAGACAAGCCGCACAACTAGGACTAGCAGGTGTTTCACAACCTGCTTCCTCAAAAATCTGGGAACATGTTTTACCGCCAGATCCTGGAACGGGGAGAGTATATACGTCCATCCACACCTAAAACATTTTCAAATATTTGCATCAGACAGCTCAGTCTACATTGACATAGTAGCTGGTTAGTATTAATAGATAAATATTACAAACCTTTTGAGTAGCAGGAACCAAGAATGTCGGAACTTTTATTTTCTTTCCCTGCACAAGCCAGTCATTTGCTTAGCCTGAAAAGATCTAATTTAAACTGCTTGATTGGATGTCCTGATTAAGCTCATTTTTATTGCAGTTCACATTTAAAAGGAGATGGAAACCATAAAAAATGTAATGGAAGATTCATTCCATGGATTCTGAGTCTTATTCCATCGTAAAACATGACAAGAACTTAATCGCGCAAAGTGAGAACTACACTTGTCTCCTAGCAAAATCAATGATTTGCTAAAAAAAAAGCAAGCATGCTGCATAGAAAAGATTAGCGGGAACAGTTAGAATCTTTGCTCAAGAATGTGAAACATCATTTTGCATGTGTTCACCTGCTTGTATAGTTTACCACAAATCCAAAGAATAAAGAAACTTTGACTTTCACATAAGATATGTGTACTAAGACGGAGTGCAACATTGCAGCATGCACATCAAATTCTCTACCAGAGGAGTACAACACTAAAGGAGATACCAACATGGGTTTTGGGTATTAATTGCATAAGCATAAACAGGCATGGCTGAAAAATTTAGCATTCAACTAATAGATTAAAAGGAAGGTTCCAGGGAAGGGCCGCGCCCCAAGGGGTTGTAATGTAGGCAACCTACCTTGATACAAACATTAGTTGTTGATCCCACTGCTCGAACCCGTGACCTATAGGTCACACGGATACAACTTAACCGTTGCTCCAAGGCTCCCCATTCAAGTAATAGATTGTTGGATCTAAATGTGAGTGGTAACATCATTTGCCCAATTACTACACACCAAAGAATACTTTCCAGTTGCCTCTGGATCAAAAATATTCTTTTCCACTTTCTGAATAAAAGAAAAAGATTGTTCTATGGCTGCAGGCAGGCAACACTGGTGGTTGGCAACAGCATATAGTCATCTATCAGCAGTAGAAACCCGTAATATTTGAGTACTTCAGAAACATTTTCACTAAACGGGTACCAGTAATAGGGTAAACCATTTTCTCATGTCAAACCTACTAGGTAACTGACGGGGTTGTTTCAAGTACTTGTCATGGGAAGCGGAAAAATAAACAGCCACTAACTCACGAAGATAGATGACTTTCTGCTGAGATAGGGCCAAATAAAAGATTACATTGTTAGACTTATAAAAGAGGAGTAAACATCTTACTGAAGCTAGAAAAACTTTTGCTGCGGCCATGAAGTCCTCTGTTTTCCCACCAGTACAAGATCCAATATATACTCTGTCAATTTTCACATCTTTGCATTCTCTTGCCAAAGCACGATTATCAGGTGAATGAGGCTACAAAATGCAGAAAACATTTTGAACATCTAGAGTAAATGATACTTGGAATGAGAGTATAAGACAAAACACAGCTTCAGAGCAAACATATCAACACTAAACAAGAAGAAAGAATCCTAAAGATCCACATACAACACTGCATTAGTTGATTTTTCGCAACAGAAAAAGGTAAAATTGTTACTGACCATGTTCAAGCTTTAGCCAACTTATCACTTAGAAGAAACATACCAAATTATATTGATAACGTAACACTTTTAAGTACTAGTTATGCATTCAACAAGTAGGAAAAGAATAGATCATAAAACCAACCTTAGCCACTAAAGGTTCCAACTTGGAGATATCAATTCTGTACTCCTTAAGAAATCTGAGATGAAAAAAGAAAATATATCATAAAAAGTCATGCTGATGTGAACCTATAAATGATAAAAAAATATTGATTTTGGATAAGGTGAGAAGTTCTTATAACAATGAAGCAACATAAACAGAAGTGTATACAATTCCCGTGTCCTTGAAATTGGACACTAGATGTGTAGTTCTTTTCCCGATTCCATTATTTGTGTGCCATAGTCTGATCTCGAAAGGTGGCCGTGCTATACAACATTCTATGTAACAAGTTACAAAAAATAAACGCATTAAGAGAATCAAACACCATTCGACCAAATTCTAGAAAATGAAGAAGGGGAAGAAACAAAAAGAAGTTGCATCCCCCTGAGCAAACACATTGGCGCACGCCCTCATGTATTCTTATTCTACTTTGCTTACAGTCTGATTCTTGAATTTATGTTGGATCTGAAAAGTGACTAAAGATACTTTAAGACTCACCATTTTTCTTCCCATCGCTAGTTTGATTAAAGCATTTGAAATTAAAACCTATTGCTCCTTATTCAATTCTCAAGTTTCATTATTTTCCATGGAAATGATTTAGAGGAAATCGGACACCTTTTCTCCAATACAACACCGGTAAAATAAACTTAAATGTTCGGTAGCACCCCCATACTTGCATGTGTTGCTACTAAGAAGCTGTATAAGAGCAAAAGAATGTGCAGGAGGTCCATCTAGAGAATGTAATCGATTATGTTTAGCAAAAAAAAGATCAGTACGCTGTTGAATGATCTGTTGAGTTTGCTCAATAAATTATCAGTTGCTAATGTCCATTCCCAGGTGCAGGATAGGTTGGAATGGGGTCAATCAAAAGAGAGAACCTATACTGTCAAAAGAGGATATGACAATCTATGCTCCAATAAGGAATTGATCGACAAATGGCCTTGGAAGCTTATATAGAAAACCAAACTACCTACAAACTAGCTGGCTTTATGTGGACAACATTGTATGAAGCTTGTCTTACTCAAGACAATCTTAGCAGAAGGAGTATACCGACTGTGAATAGATGTTATATGTGCCAGATGGAATCTGAGAGTGTGAGGCATCTTTTTTTGCACTATTCAGTAGCAGCTGATATTTGGAGTATGTTTTTATCAGTTTTTGGACTTGCCTGGGTTATGCCAAATAGTATCAAGGAAGTTTATGAGAGTTGGTGTTCTTGGAGAGTTGGGAAATCCATCAAAAAGACTTGGTCAATGGTACCTGGTGCTATTTTTTGGAGTATTTGGAATGAAAGGAACCATAGATGTTTTGATGGGATTTCAACTCCCAACCACACTCTTAAAGCCACTTGTTTAATTAACTTATTTAGTTGGTTCAATCAGGCCCCTGTAACTAGTGTTGAACTTATTTCTGGATTTTGTCTGCTCCTTAGTTGTCCTGTAAGTTTTTCTAAGTTTTTGTATATGAGCAGACAATACCTTTATGTTGTAATTTTTGCTATGCATCTTCTTGATGCCATTTAATGAAATTCCCTTACTTCATCCAAAAAAAAAAAATCAGTACACTTGATCCTACTAAACCTATTCATTGTAGATGCCAAAACGACGATGATAAAGAAATGGACTTTGGGCCTAACTCAACCTCAAAAGTTAACTTGAGGTGAAGATTTGCCAAGACCATATAAGAAGACCAACCCATATCCCATTGATGTGGGACTCAATACTACCCGGCATGCCCAGGACTGGACATCTGGAGCGTGGATAATATAAGATGGGGGTCCAACATCGAGTAAACACTGAATTGCGATGCGTATGGCTCTGATACCATAATAAAAAATGGGTCTTGTGCCTAACTCAACCTCAAAACCTATCTCATGAAGTGAGGATTGCCAAAGATCATATAGGGAGACCAACAAAACCGATGTGGGACTCAATAGACGACATTGGAGAATAACAACCAAAAAGCTTCAATTAAGCTTGAGGATTGAAATTCACTAGAAAGGATGTATTCATAAAAACCAGTAAAATAGCTCCACATAATTTTTCCAAGATCATAACATTAAGGTAATATATAGAAAGCGAGCCAACCTTTGTTGTGCTACATTCCAGAGAAAGAAACGGAGACATGAATGCATATTACAGAGGATATCAGATAGAAAAACACAATCAATTTGAAATTCCAAATGAGGAAAGATAACACTGAACATACAATTTTGACAAATGGGAACCACTAGAATGTACCACAGCTCGACCTTAATGTATTGTGAGGAAGCATGGTGAATAAACATTTCTTCTGTTTTTGCAATACAGTTTGGAAGTACAGGTATTTCAAGCACTAAAAGTCACGCACGTGAATCAAGTTGACAGTTAAGATATTATTAAGACTAAGATACAGGAAATACACACTAGAATGATGTGAAACCACTATGGCTTCGGGAAAAGAGGATAAACAGCGTTTAATTACCTGGCTCCTTCATCGCTATAAACAGGTTCATAGGGCACAGAAGTCTTGTCCTGTGACAGCATTAAATAAATATATATTAGCTTTCGAGTAGCAGACTTTTTCCTTCTCTAGACCAAGCAATTAAGATATTCTGATTGTGGACAGCATGTGCTGAATAATATTAAGCCTGTGAGGGACGGGAAGGATCTAAAGAAGTAACTTGTACCCACGGCTTGGGTCCATTTACCTTGAGATAGTCATAAGTCGTTTTATCTGTTGGGATGACACCATTCTTTCCACCAGCTTCAACAACCATGTTGCATAATGTCATTCTTTCTTCCATCTATTAGAGCAATGAGAGCTGTTACTATTTAAAAACAATACCTGCTTATTTTCATCAAAAATATCAAGAAAGCTTACGCTCAAACTTTCAACTGTGGTGCCAACGAACTCCATTGTTTTGTATGTAGCACCAGACACAGAAATTTCACCAATAATCTGCAACATTAAAGTACCAACAGACAACAAGTGAATTTTGGAATATTATCGGTCTAACAAAGTCAGCGAAAGAAGAAATGCAGACAGATAGCAGCTTACACATAAGACATCCAACTAACAGAAATGAGCCACAGAATACATATAACAGCACTTACTTGCAAAATCAAATCCTTAGCTAGCAAGTAACTTGGCATTTCGCCATCCATGACAAATCTCAAAGTTGGAGGCACCTACATCATACAGATATAAATTTCATATATTATGTCCATTAGCACGAATAACCTTCATTTAATACAAATTAAGAGAAATAATGGTTATATATCATATGAAAGTTTCAACCACAGGCATGGAACAAGTACATTTAGAAAATTTGTGCTTTTAAGCAGAGAAGGTTCCTAACATCATGCGAAGGAGAAAAAGCTCAGTTCAGTATCCAAAAGTAACGCAGTAGGCACAGAATCTGAAGAGAATAAAGACTGTTTCAGCACCATTTGTTAATCACAAATAATGAAGGTCCAAATATTTTTGAGGAGAATGTCAATAACCGTACTTTGCATGTCACACCAAAAAAAATTGAATCGGGAATCAAAAATGCATATTAAAGACAAAAGAACATAACTTATAACTTTTGGAAACAGAATTGATAGCCATAGATAGTGCTCCTCTAAATTAAAAGTAAATTAAGAAGTCTCAGTACTCCACAGAAAAAATTAAACAGCACTGCAATGATTCTAAACCACAGTTTCTGTGTAGGCTGCATCCACAGACCTTGAGCAAAAGCTTTCCAGTACCCAACACAAAGCCTGCATCTGTAGTGCCAATTCCAGTAGCAAATTGGCCAAACGCTCCGGCAGTACATGTATGAGAGTCTGTTCCCAACAAAACCTGATAATATAAGAATTTTACTGAGTTAAAAAGCATATGCCAGCACATATTATGACACTTTCATATTGCGATTACTGGCAAACAATTTTCACCTCTCCAGGTCTGCAGTGACCTTCTTGGGCAAGAGCAAGGTGGCAGACGCCTTTGTAATCTGGATTAGCCTATACAATACGTCACATATTAGTTTTCATTTGTCTAACACCAGACAACAGAAGCAACAAAGCGTATAATAAGTTGGAACCTCTATATAGAGCATAATCGTACCCGGAAGTTCCCACGATCTTTAATGTCATAGAAGTACTTAATATTTTGCTCACTGCAGTAGTCCCTCAAGACATCCACATTACGGTTTGCTCGCTCGTCAGCTGTGAATATGTAATGATCAGGTATGATGACAATCTTCTCAGGATTCCAGACCTATGGTATCGACAACAGCCACATCATGTTTATTTGGAGAAACATGTCTCTCCTCAATATAGTTAACTCTGTCCTTAACAGTTTTCAGTTCATTAGAAAACTTCACAAAGAATGACATAAACTGCCACTAGTTACTCGTTGCCTTGATTTTATCATCCAGAACATGCATATGAAATTTGAAAAAAAATATACTTCCAATACCTAAAAGGCTAAAAGCAATGAACAAAAAGGAAAAGAAAAGGAGAAGTTTCCAGATGAACTGTGATTATTTGCTTCAACCAAGAGCGGAGAGACCTACTTTTGCAATAACGAAAAAGTTAAGCTACTCAAAGCAAAGCCTAAAGTGTGAGGTATCCATACCAGAAAATCATATTGCAATATGACATAAGGCAGAGGAATCAAATTATCAACCAACACCAAATACATTAATTGACCATGTACACGATTGAAGGCCATTATAACCTCCCAGCTAATTCCAATTCAATTCTATAATCAGGCTTCAAACTAATGAGAGAAGCCAAAGTCTAAACTGACTCGAGCTCCAATAAGTTGGCAGTTACAAAATAGATTTCATTGCAAAAGATGGTTTATTGCTCAAAAACTTCTCTCTATACACGTATTTTTATATTACATGAAGAATGATTGTCGGACAATCAGGGATCATATGTGTAGAGACATTTTGGTGCATATAATTGATTTACATTTCTAAGTATACAAAGAAATGTAGTTTTATCAATTACCAAGTACTAATAGATAAATCGCATCGCTCGATCATATTAGCATACATAAGTTACTCTAATAGCAGCGATAAATACCTTAGCTTTCTGTCCAAATTGTTCTTTGAAAACTCCAAAAGAGGCCGGGCCACCAATATCATGTGTCATCAGAACATCAACATTGACCCACACATTATCACCAGGACTAACTTCAGGCTTGTCAGAAGCCCTAGCTAATATCTTCTCAGTCATAGTCATCCCAGTCTTAACCTAACAAATGTTATCACAAATCCACGATCAAGATTCACTAAAATCAAAAACCCATATGGGAAAAATCAACAAAAAGTCCAAAAATTACCTAAGTTCGGGATTTGACTCAATAGTCAAGCAAGATTAAAAGTGGTACAAATCGGATGGAAATGTACAGTAAAAGCTAAGGGTTCAGCCGAACCAATAGCTTTGGCTTAGACCTTGTATATATTAAAAAATCTGTACATAAATGTAAATTTCGAACCCAGTAACTCAAATGGTCAGTGGATTCAGTTACATCCCGAACCCATAAAGTTCAATTCCTGGATCCGCCTCTAGTAAGATTTAATCCAACCCAACAAAATCTGATGGTGAATACTTAGTCCAACTATGGAATAAATCATATGTATAAATCACCTGTCCTGTTCTTCAAACAGAAAAAAATAACTCCATCATTTCTTTACTTTTCCTAATTATTCTTGATCTGCAACTGAGAGATTGAGAAACCTAAAACAGAAATTCATAAACACAAAAAGAGTCCTCATTTGAAGAAATTAAGCCCTTCCCAATTGATTTCCAACAATTCAGTGTAAAAGCCCCAAGCTTGGATCTTTTTTTCTGGGGAAAGTGAAATCTTTTTCCAACAACTACTACTACACTTCAATCACAAATAAGTTGGGGTCGACTGTATAAATCTTCACTGACCATGTTACTCCATTAATCCGTTTAAACTCATCTCGTGCCAATATTATGCAAAATCAAATCTTTTTCCAACAACAGCTACTACACGCTAATCACAAACAAGTTGGGATAGGCTATATGAATCATCACTAATCATGTACTCCATTAATCCGTTTAAACTCATCCCATGCCAATATTATGCAAAATCAAATCTTTTTCCAACAACAGCTACTACACGCTAATCACAAACAAGTTGGGATAGGCTATATGAACCATCGCTAATCATGTACTCCATTAATCCGTTTAAACTCATCCTATGCCAATATTATGCAAAATCAAATCTTTTTCCAACAACAACTACTACACGCCAATCACAAACAAGTTGGGGTCGGCTATATGAATCATCGCTAATCATGTACTCCATTAATCTGTTTAAACTCATCTCATTTCAATATTAGCAAAATCAAATCTTTTTCCAACAACAACTATTACACGCCAACAACAACTATTACACGCCAATCCCAAACAAGTTGGGGTCGGCTGTATGAATCATCACTAACCATGTATTCCATTAATCCATTTAAACTCATCTCATTCCAATATTAGCAAAATTAAATCTTTTTCCAACAACAACTACTACACACCAATCCCAAACAAATTGGAGTCGTTCATATGAATCATCACTAATCATGTACTCCATTAATCCGTTTAAACTCATCTCATGCCAATAATATGCAACAATTAAAAAAAATTCCCAAAATAAATGAAATTTCAAACAAATCAAAATACCCAACTGAGCCAGTGGTAGCTGGTTTGCGTTCAGTCTGCTGTGGTGAGATTACAGAAAATATTTTCTTGGAAACCTCCTTCTTCTTGGTAGTTTGAATGCAAAATGAAGGTTGTGATGAGAAAGCTGATAGACCCACATCTCTCTGCACAACAAATAACAGAAAAATCAGAAAAAATTGAGTCGCTCAAAATTCAAGAAATTTAAATTTTTAAGAGTATAGGCTGATAAGTCTATTTCTTGTGGATACACAAACCTTGTTGATGACATGAAGTGTGGAGCTTGAAGCTACAGCTGAAGACGCCATTGTTGATAGTATGATATGAATTAGCTTCAGTTTCTTTTTGAGGGCAGTGATAAAGCTCTTTATTAAAGAAAATGGGCGCAGTTTTGGAGGCTGTGAAATGGCGGCTATGGCCGTTAAGTCTACACAACTCCCGGATCGGGTCCCACTTAATAGGTGACAAAATTCAAGGGGAAATTTCTTCTCTTTATTCTTCTTGTCATACAAGTAGGGGTGTCAATCCTTCGGTTCGGCGGGTTATATTATAAAATTAGTACTATACTAATTTTTCGGTTATTTTATTATATATAACCAAAATTAAATTTTTCGAAATCGTCCCAATCATGTCGGTTTCTCTTCGGTATAGGTACGATTCGGTTAACTTTCGGTATTTTTTTTAAATATTATGTAGAAGTCACCAGTAGAAGTAGAATGCAATAACATATATTCTTTTATAGAACGTAACAAAACTCTCTAGACATTTTTATTGTTTAAAGGGTGATGAATTAAAAAAATAAAAGATGGCTAGAGTATAGATCCATCAACTATTCTGCAACAATGTAAAAGAAACCAAGCAAAGCCAAAGAAAATATAAATCACACGAGTGGAAAGATATTAACCAAGCTAGGACTCAAGAACAAAATCTATAGAAGATTAAATACTCAAATAGATAAATCTAAATTATATGAAAGGAAACATATTCAATACATTATAGTTTGTTACTCAAAATCGCTAGAATATTTTATGTCTTGCTAAGATACTTGAAATAATATAGTTTAAGTAGAATTAGCATAGTAGGTTTTAGGAAGTAGTATTTTGAGTTTAATTACTTGTTGATTTGTAACAGTTTTCAAAATTTCAAGGCCCAAAGAAAAATTTAATGCAGGTGGAGAGGTCGAGAGGGCACCTAAAAATAGCTTTAGAAGCCAGATTAGGAAAGTGTTTTAGTATTTTTAAACTTACTATATAAATATATTTTTTACATGTAAAATTTATTCGGTCCGGTTCGGTATTTTTCGGTTTATTTTTTTAAAATAAAAAACCTACCTTAATTATCGGTGCGGTTATAGATTTATATAAAAACCTACGATTTTTTTAAAAGAAACCTAAAAATCGGTTCGGTTGGTTTAATCGGTTTTCGAATATCCATTGATACCCCTACATAGAAGGGAGGTATTTTAAGGGTAGTTACACAAAATTTCTTGATTCTAATTGAATGCTTTTTCTTAGAAAGTTAAATCTTATTAGAACCGTCAAAATGGGCTTCGCCCGTGAGGCCAGCCCAACCCTGCCCACTATTTGGGTAGGGCTGGGTTGGAATTTCTTTAGCCCATTTAAAACTGGCTTATAAGTCCGGCCCAAGTCAGCCCGCTAGCCCTTGAGGCTTGATCGAGGCTCGGCCGGGGCCGGCCCGTGGGCCAAAAAATAATTAAATTCAAATTTAAATATTTTAAAAAAGTAAAAACTAAAAAATTACTCCCTCCGGTTCACAATAAGTGTCCAATTTACTTTTTCATTTTGGTTCAAAATAAGTGTCCAGTTATGTAATCAAGAAAGAATTCAATTTGTTTTTACAAAATAACCCCTATGTACATATCCCAAAAAATATTTCTTACTCCTCACATTAAATGTTTAATTAGGGATATTTTAGTCATGGTAGGTATTTTTGTATAGAATTTAGTATTTTCTTAATGGGCATGCCAAAAGTAAATTGGACACTTATTGTGAACCGGAGAGAGTATTAACTACAATCCCCATTTTCCAACCTTAGATTGCTCATTTACCTTACCATATCAACTAGAATTTCTATTTTTTATATGCATACAATATGACGAGATTAGTTTTTCTTTTGCTTAATTAACAACGAACTAGAAAAGTTTTAAGTGGCCAATAATTTTTTTTTCAAAAGAAAATATTACTTTAATTGGCCAATGATCAATTTGTTTACTTTAATATATTATTAATTATTTTGCTCTTCAGAATAGAAAAATGTCAAGTTTTAATACCCAAAGAAAACTGACAACACTAGCAAAATTCATGAATTTTAAAAATTTTATGGACTATAATGATGAAATCAACAAATAATGTTAAACCTAAATTAAAAAATCTTAACGCATAAACTTATTGAAGCAATTCCTGAACCTAAAGAAAGTAAAAGAAAAGTACTAAAAAAATATTTATGTAACATTAAAAAAAAAAAGTTAGAGATATAGAGAATTTACATTTTAGTTACGAGATTCCTTGTCAAATACTCAAATATCAAGATTCTTGTACACTCTAAATAAACAAAAGTCGTTCATATGATTAAGAGATTATGTCACGAAAAAATATCTAAAGATTTAGAGAAATATTTTTTTTTTAAATATTGAAGGGCCGGCCCGCCCTAACCCGCGGCCCTCTTAGGGCTGGGCTGGGCTGGCCATTTTAAGGCCCGTATAGATGGAGGGCCGGCCCGCCCTAGCCCATCAAATTTAAAAGCCCACGAGGCTTGGAGTAGGTTGGGCTGGGCTAGCCCGTTTTGACAGCTCTAAATCTTATATAGGAAAGACAAAAAAAAAAGTAGAAAAAAGTATATTTTTAGCCTATTTTCGAAAAATAATAGCTGATAAAATTTATTGATATATATATATATATATATATATATATATATATATATATATATATATATTNATATATATATATATATATATATATATTGGCTAGTCAATGCAGTTAGTTTCAACTGGACAATCAATTTAGTATTTTGTCCAAGAAAGTATTATTTTTTGTTATTCCTATATCCCAAATTTAAATGACACTCTTTTCTTTTAGCTTGTTCAAAAAAGAATATTATTTTTTATATTTAAAAATAATTTAATTTTAAACCTTGTATTTTACTTTTAATGATTTATAGCTATACTAATGATAATAATTTGTAGACCACAAATTTCAAGAAAAAACTTTTTTCAAAGTTCGCGCGCAATCAAACACATTGTTTTCCAAAGTGTAAATTAAAACCTTCTGATGCACATTGATCAAAGCAATATACTTCCTCCTTTCACTTTCACTTATCCACTATGGACTTTGTATACCTCTTAAAAAATAATAAATGATGTACATAATTTATCATGATACCCATATTAATTATTTTCAATGGATTTGAAAAAATAATTTGAAATGAGTAATTAATATTGTGGATATAACGGGAAAAAAGAAATTATCTTCTCTTGATATGCTAAAAGTGAAAATCTATTTTTGGAATACTGGACAAATAAAAGTATTAACAACATATTTTTCAAAACATCCTTAAATAACATGTCATTCTAGAGTATTGTATAAAAATATATGCAACAGCTAGCGATGTTTGTTTTCTTGAAATTGAATGTAAGAACGTAAGCGTTAATATTTATTCATTTAATAAGCAAGATTTGGTACCATCCTATTCTTGGCATTCCACCTTCCCTACTATTATAGTATAGTACTCCTTCCGGTCCATAATAAGTGATTTTTTGGCATTTTTTTATGGTCCAAAATAAGTAATTGTTTCAGATTTCAAGAATAAATTAATTATTTTTTTCCTACATTGCCTTTGGAGTAAATAATGTTAGAGTATGTGTTAGGAGTGTTTATGTGAAGAAATAGTAAATGTTAATATGATCAATTTCATTGTTAATTAATGTTAAAAGGTAAATTTTTTAATATGCGTGAAAACAACTAAAAAATCACTTATTTTGGACCGGAAGGAGTATGATCCAGGAGGAACGAGAGGATCTGGCCGGTTGATTGCTTTTCATAGCCATTAATATGGCTATAAATAAAATTCGGTAGCACTAGCGTGTTGGTTAAAAATGACAACTTTTTCGTAGTATAATTTATTAAATCACAAAAGTTGTTAGGTTTTCGATAAATTGTCATTATTATGTCAAATGCAACTTCTTCCAAATTTAACCAATTCCTTAGATTATTTTTTACTTAATTACTTGTTACGTGAGAAAAATATTTCTGACTAATATAAGTAACAATAACCATGAGATTATCAGAATTCGAACTATAATCCTGCAGTACAAATTATGATTTGAGGCTAATTGAACAAGCAGAAATTTTATGTTAGCAAAAAGGCTAAAAAATATCACAAGCATTGATGTCTGTATAGGATCAAATTTGACCCTCAGTATCTCTACGCCAGTGGGTACGCCCAATGGGTGTACGCCGACCAACGTAGCGGGTACGAGTCGGCCGTGAGGACAAAAGCGACATCGTTTAGAACTCAGTGTCTACACTAGGGAGACGTTACCTATCGTTGTAACTTTTTGATTCTTTCGAGGAAGGTCTCCTATTATATAAAGGAGACCTCCACATTGTAAAAGGGGGATCGGATCTAATACAACTCTCTGATTTTTCTGGCTTTCTCTCTCTATATCTCCACTTCTAACGAAAATATCTTATTGGTAAACATTGTCACTTTGCAATATTAGATCTACAACAATATTATCATCTTTGCATCTCTAGGCTTATTATATTTGATTACGATTTACCCCTTTTCTATTTTTGATTGTTTTATCGCTTACAAAGTATATCGTTAATTTTTGAGCCAAACAATTTGGCGCCGTCTGTGGGGATTTCGAGAATCAAAACCATAGTATCCACCTAGAGATCAACCAACTACCACTCTCTACACCACACAAAAACAGAAAATGGCCGAAAATAACACAAGATCGAAAGCCATATTGGGTGTCACTACCAATCTCCCGGGCCCTCTCAACGAGGCCAGTGACGATGCCATCCTGAATGCAACCCCTAGCATCACACCAGGTGCAGAGATCTCACCCTCCCCATCACACCAGGTGCAGAGATCTCACCCTCCACATCTGCGGCTACGGAAGCACCCTCAGCGGTCAAAGAGCTACTGGAAAGATGGCTAACAAGCACTCTAAGTGGCTTGGTTGAGAGGTCACCGCAAAATAACATCGTATGTACACCAACGGTAGGTACCACTGCTGCCGTGGGTGAACTGGAAGCTACACTAGTAAATAACAGACCCATCGAGACACAGACCAACGATGGCACGCTAACAGCCATCCTAAAGAAGATGGAAGAAATGAAAAATGAAAACAAGGCGCTCCGCGGTCAGATGAAGGAACATCAGGAGAGGGTCGACAAGATCCCCGGTGCTCCCAAATTGCTACCAAAACGCGACGTGGGAAGGTTCGTTGAACAACCATACACCGAAGAAGCTGCTCCTCACTCCACCCCAAAAACCTTCAAGATGCCACCCTACTTAAGGGTATATGACGGAACCACAGATCCCGAGGATCATCTGATCCACTACGTCACCGCTGTGAAGGGCAACGACCTATAGAAAGAACAGGTACCGTCGGTACTGCTGAAGAAGTTTGGCGAGACGTTGACAGGAGGGGCCTTAACATGGTACTCTCAGCTACCGGCTAAGGCAATATCAACGTTCGAGGAAATGGCGGATAAATTCGTCACAGCCCATGCAGGCGCGAAGAAAGCGGAGGCCAGGGTCAACGACAACTTCGCCATCAGGAAAAACACAGGAGAGGGACTCAGGGACTTCCTGGCAAGGTTTAACAGGGTAAGGATGAGTCTACCAAACGTATCGGAAGGTATGGCAGTCGCCGCTTTCCAGAATGGGCTAAGCAGAGATGGTTCGAGGGCAACCAAGAAGCTGCTGAGCCGCCTCATGAAATATCCCCCTACCACATACGCCCCCTTTATTAACCGCCCATAACTTTAGGGTATCTCCTTCAGAGATAGTGTACGCACTGGAGAAGCTAGGCACCAAGGTGCATTGGCCGCAGAAGATGAAATCAGACCCTACCACAAGGAAATCAAACGCCCTATGTGAGTTCCATCAGGAACGAGGACACAAAACCGAAGACTGCATAGGCCTACGGCAAGAGGTGGTCAGGATGCTGAACCAGGGACCTGAGGGAGCGACTCAGTGACAAAGGAAAAATCAACTTTGCACGCGGACGGGAACAACCCCACAGGCCGCCAAAGCCACCTTCCCCAGCGCGCACGATAAACATGATCGTCGGAGGCGGCGACGAGTCAGCGATCAATCACGTCAAGCTCGCCACCACACACAGACTAAAGCGGACCATCGCCCATGAACGGTATGAGGACTTCGAAGATTGTATCACCTTCGATAAGTCTGATGCCGACGGTTTGTCTTTCCCTCATTATGATGCTTTAGTTATCACTTTACGTATCGCTGATACGGATGTTAAAAGAGTCATGATCGATGACGGAAGTGGCGCCTGTATTATCCACCCAAGGGTCCTCATACAAATGGGACTCGAGGATAAGGTAATACCGCGCTGCATAACACTAACCGGTTTTAACAATGCAGTGGAACGGACGTCCGGAGAAATAGCACTGCCCGTCTTAGCGGGAGGAGTCACGCTGGAAACAACTTTCCACGTGATGAACCAAGAAACAACGTACAACGTCATCATAGGACGCCCGTGGATACACGCCATGCGAGCGGTCCCTTCAAGCCTCTACCAAGTGATCAAATTCCCTACCCCATGGGGAGTATTCAGTATTCGAGGCGAGCCACGCACCGCACAAGAATGCTACAAAATAGCCCAAGACTGCGCCCACACCCAACAGCTAAAGGGGGCGAGCGCGGAGGCATAGCAATTAGCCGTGTCGGGGACTAAGGTCAACCCGACAACGGACGCCATCAAAGACCCCGACGTCGTGGAGGCCTGTAAAGCAACGGTCGAAGATCTCGACCCAGTTCAATTGGACAAAACCGATCCTACGAAGAAAGCCTATATCGGGCAAGGTCTCGCCAACCCAAGTAAGTATTGTGAATTCTTAACTAACCATGCAGATTTGTTCGCCTTTTCCCATTCAGATATGTCGGGAATCCCGCGAGACATCGCCACCCACAAGCTGAATGTCGATCCACTACATCCGCCCGTGCGACAGATGAGGAGAAAATTCAACGCCGCTATCAATGAAGCGGTCAGTAAGGAAGTAGACGAGCTACTGGCCAACCGCTCCATCAGAGAATCAAAGTACCCCGAGTGGGTCGCCAATGTCGTCATGGTCAAAAAGAAAAACGGGAAGTAGAGAATGTGTGTGGATTTCACTGACCTGAACAAGGCATGCCCAAAGGATTCATTCCCACTACCCCACATCGACCAACTGATCGACGCCACTGCATGACATGAACTACTGAGCTTCCTAGACGCCTACTCCGGCTACAATCAAATCATGATGGCCGAGGAGGACCAAGAGAAGACAACTTTCATCACCCACCAAGGGACTTACTGCTACAAGGTAATGCCCTTCGGGCTCAAAAATGCAGGGGCTACATACCAGAGACTGGTCACCAGAATGTTCAAAGAGCAGCTCGGTAAGACTATGGAAGTCTATATCGACGACATGCTGGTAAAGTCGGCAAGAAAAGAGGACCACATCGACCATCTGAAAGAAACCTTCGAGATATTGAGAAGATACGGGATGAAACTGAACCCCGAGAAATGCGCCTTCGGCGTGGCATCAGGAAAATTCTTAGGGTTTCTCGTATCACAACGAGGTATCGAAGTCAATCCAGATCAGATCAAGGCGATAGACGCGATACCCGAGATACTGAACAGCAAAAAGCAGGTGCAAAAGTTGACGGGGCGAATAGCCGCCTTGTCTAGGTTCATCTCACGGTCCTCCGACAGATG
>NC_031997.1:47012620-47013244 GCF_001879085.1 Nicotiana attenuata
AGCTGAGGAAAGAAGAGAAATGGCCCATAATCAGAATGGTAGCCCAAAAGCAACAAGTCGAAAGATACTACAACAAGAGGGCCAAAATAAGACCACTCAAGGTGGGAGACTATGTCCTTAAAGCCAAAACATTAGCATCCAAAGACCCGAGTGAAGGGAAGCTGGGCACCAACTGGGAAGGATCCTACAAAATCACAGGAGTAGCCAGCAAAGGCGCATTCCAGTTGGAAACAATGGAAGGGAAAACGCTCCAAAACAATTGGAACGTTACTCACCTCACGTATTTCCACTTCTGAAAGGCGTCTCCCGAGTCGTACTCTTTTTTCCTTACCCGAGTTTTGTCCCAATTGGGTTTTCTCGGGGAGGTTTTTTAACGAGGCGACAGAGGGGACACCTAGAGATATTTGAGAAACAAGTTTATCATATCAACCTCTCCTTACGACCTCCAGGCCGACATGATAAAGGGACTGGACTAGCTTGATCTCCAATGTATGAAAGGCTACGGCCATCTCCAATGTATGAAAGGCTACGGCCATCTCCAATGTATGAAAGGCTACGGCCATCTCCAATGTATGAAACGGCTACGGCCATACTCCAATCGTATGAAACGGCTACGGCCATCTC
>NC_031997.1:47016643-47047919 GCF_001879085.1 Nicotiana attenuata
GTTTTGCCATGATTATACTACTTGAGAAACGAAGCACTGACAATAGGAAGTGTGGTTTCAACAGAAGTGGGAAAGTCCCTCACGAAATAACGGTTACAGGAAAGAAAGGCAAAAGGGTGTATCAGGAAATACTTTTCAGAGGCTTGAAAGTGGAATCAGATCAAACCTTTCTCATACTTATAAGGATAAACTGCACAGGAATCGAAGAGTCATGATTCAAAACGTGCACCGGAAACCAAAACGTCACTTCATCCTCTGAACCGCCTCGGGGGCAAATATAATGATGATGCATATAGGCGATGACATCATTCCAAAAAGGAAGCCACGCGTCAGCGGCTCAACAGCGTCATATGTTTCACTTCGTTCATATTTCCGCCCCCGGTCGAGGTCAAATTCTCCTAAGACGAGGTTCGCATTTCCGCCCGCCGAAGACGCCCACCAAACGCGTCTCCAACGAGCGGAGGGACTAACTGTATAGGTTCAAATTTGACCCTCAGTATCTCTACGCCAGTGGGTACGCCCAATGAGTGTACGCCGACCAACGTTCGGGTACGACTCGGCCGTGAGGACCAAAGCGACGTCGTTTAGAACTCAGTGTCTATACTAGGGAGACGTTACCTATCTCTGTAACTTTTTGATTCTTTCGAGGAAGGTCTCCTATTATATAAAGGAGACCTCCACATTGTAAAAAGGGGGATCTGATCTAATACAACTCTCTCATTTTCTGTCTTTCTCCCTCTATATCACTACTTCTGACGAAAATACCTTATTAACATACATTGTCACTTTGCAATATTAGATCTACAACAATATTATCATCTTTGCATCTCTAGGCTTATTATATTTGATTACGATTTACCCCTTCTCTATTTTTTGATTGTTTTATCGCTTACAAAGTACATCGTTAACTTTTGAGCCAAACAGCAATATCATGAGTTTGATCTTACCGACCTTTTGGTCACTGCTTCCTAGTTCTCTATTAACTGGGTTGGAAAAACTAACGATGGGTTAACGGGGTTTATCCTAACAGCTTGTTTGGATGGTTGTTACCTATTGTATCGTATCGTATTGTTACTTTAAATACAATGTTTGTTTTGATTGTTACTTAAATTTTATTGTATCATATCGTTAAATCCGTCGTTACGTAACGATGAAATGTGCCACTTTATGTAACGACCGATTTGGTGTGGTCGCGTCGTTTCCTTGTGTTTTTCTCTCAATCTCGCCCTTCATTATTATTAAATAATTTTATTTTATCATTTACCCTACCTTTTTATATACCGTATCATAATTTTTCTTTATAATATTGCAAGTTTATTCATCATATCACAGGTGCGTGATACCATGAAACGATGCCAAAATGACAGAATCCATCCAAACATTGTATTCATCAAACGATACAGTACAATACAATACAATACGACACGATACATTATGAAACGATACATAACAACCATCCAAACAAGTTGTAAGTTGAACTCAGAAGTGGTCCAATTTCATCTGTATAATTCATATATAATATGTGTTACATCTAAATTTCGATGATAACAATTGTGCAAAGTTAAATCCTATCTACTTTGATTGCTGAAATGAAGGCACCACCAAGGGCATCAACAAATAGTAGATAAGATCAAAGATTTGATGATGCTAAAACAAAGAAAATCAAGCCATCATAAAAGAAGTCAAGATTTGATGATGCTAAATTAAAGGAAGTCAAGCCATCCAAAAGGAAACCAAATCAATCCCGCCATCTCAATCTGAATCAAAGGACATCGAGGCTGTCTAACAAAGGAAACATATAAAGTGCGGCTCGAGAATATCAGGCCTCTCCTCAAGGACTATATTAGAAAATTGACCAACCAAATCGAAGCCTCAAATCACTCCATGAAATGAGGACATGAAAGAGGAAGGGCATAAATGAATCCAGCCAACTAAAGTTCAGGATTCGGAGGCACCCCTTGGATCAAATCTCTTAGAGGATTCAGTGCCTCAATCAGGATCAATCTGCAACGACTCCAAAACTCTCCTATAAGAAGACTGACAATCTCAAGAAGAAGATTTATGCAACTATAAACACCGTCTTCTAATTTTCTCTAGTTCTTAGCACAAACAATGTATTCTTGAGTTTACAAGTGTCACAAAAGATAGAAAGAGTTAGAACACAAAAGAGAGTTGTGTCAACATCCAGAAACTACTGTTGTTAATTCTTTATCAAGATCTAAGAGAACCCTTGTGACCCAAGGAAAACTGGACGTAAGTACCACACCGACACCGAACCAGTATAAAAACAGTTATGTCTTGTTTATCTTTCAATTCGTTAAAGTTCATCTTTGCTTTACCTATTTGCTGCGTAAAATCGAGTCGACTAAACTTAAAATTAGTCAACTAATTTTATAGACCACAATTCACCCACTCCCCCCTCTTGTACTTTCAGTTGGTATCAGACCAAGGCTCACAAACTTTGCTAAACAACTAGTGAGGAAAAGATCATGGGATCAAAAACAATCGTTGGTGCATTATTTCAAGAAGGAACCTCTCAAGTACGACCACCATATTTCAACGGACAATACTTTTCTCATTGGAAAGTGCATATGGAAGCATACACCATGTCATATGACATCAAAGTTTGGCGGGTGATCAAAAAGAGAAATCTTCCAATTCCGCCAAAGAAAGATGAGAATGGTCAAATCATAGTATCAACTGATCCACTTGATTTGGATGATTACACTGATGAACAAGTTGTTGTCATAACTGTGAATGATAAAGCAAAAAATCTACTGTATAATGCTATCAGTGGTTGTGAAACTGCTAAGGAAATGTGGGATAAATTGGAGGTCACATAAACCAACAAGGTCAAAGAAACAAGGATAAATCTTTTGGTTCGTGAATATGAGCTATTTCAAATGAAGGATGGAGAATTAGCAGAGGAAATATTCTCCAGGTTCAGCAAAATTCTTGGAGATATAAAATCCTTTGGTAGAACAATTAAGAGCGGAGAACATGTCAGAAAAATTCTTAGAAGTCTACACACAATTTGGCAGCCCAAGGTCATTGCTCTGGAGTGTTAGGACCTTGACAAAATGCCCTATGATGAACTTAGAGGTGATCTAGCAGCCTTTGAGAAAACTCACTTGCATAGGCAAATTCAATAAGAAAAGAACAGTTGCTTTTAAAGCAATTGTGGCTGAACCAGAAGATGATGAAGAAGAGGAAGGAGGAGAACTAGATGAAAACATAGCCATGCTCTCCCAAGTTGTAACAAGCATCATGAGAAAGAACAGAAATAACAGAAGAGGTAAATCAATTTTCAGAAAAGGAAGGACAAATAATGAAAATGATGGAAGATACTATGAATGTGAAAAATATGGACACATTCAAGCTGATTGTCCCGAACTGAAGAAGAAGCTAAGCAAATACCTTCAAAAGAAGAAGTCCTTTGGAACTTGGAGTGATGAAGAAGAATCTAACCATGAAGAAATTGCAAATATGTGTTTCATGGCCATAATAGAAGACAACAATGAGGACTCAGGAGAGCTTGGACTCATGGCAGACGAAGGAGCAGATGAGGAAGAAGACCCAGGTGAACTTGGCCTTATGGCAGACGAGGGAACCAATGAGGTACGTCTTCCTACTTGTCCCAATTGTTATGAACTTCAAGAATTTTTTGATATGGCTCTTGCAGATATTGAAAGAGTTCTAAATGAACTCAAAACAATTCAAAGAGAAAAGAAAGATTGGGCCTTGAAGCTGGAAGTTTGTGAAATTGAGCGTGACATGATTCAAGAAGAAGTTAATGAACTTCAACTAAATGGATTACAAAATCCATAAGTCATAGTTCTGTCAAATCAAATCAAACTGCTTCTCATAATTCTTTTATTAGAACTAGAAACTCTCATGCATGCTCTTATTGTGGTAAAAATGGTCAAAACACTAACCAATGCAGGAACAGAATCAGAGCAGAAAGAGGTTCTGAAAATCCCAACAATCCCTCGTGTTTTTATTATGGAAAACATGGTCACAATTCTAACCGTTGTAGGTTCAAGGACAACAGGAGATGGGTCTGGCGACCTAAATCCTCTAGTCAAGCTAACACTCAATACTCTAACCATTCAGGACCCAAGCAGGCTTGGGTACCTAAACACAAGTAACTTTATTTTGCGGGAACACCGCAAGAAGAATCGAAAAGGAAAATGGTATCTTGACGGTGCGTGTTCCCTAACATATGACCGGTGAAAAATAATTATTCAAAACAGTTACCAAACTAGATGGAGGAACAATTACCTTTGGAGATAAATCAAAAGAAAACGTAATTGGAGTTGGAAAAGTTTCCCTAAGCTCAACATGTGATGTGGAAAAAGTATACATGGTTGATGAACTCGGTTACAATCTTCTCAATATAGTCAACTATGTGACAATGACTATGAGGTTCGTTTTAAGAAACATGGCTGGTTTATAGAAGACGAATCAGGTAAAGTTATCCTTTCAGGAAATAAACTGTAATACCCTATAATAGGAGAATGGGCTAAAGCCCATCAGAAAGAGAAACGGGAAAAGGGGAAAAGTGGAAAAAAGGGACGCAGCATATCTTCTGCTGCAATTGAAACAGAAGCTAAAACATTGGTTAACAATATATTCTATGATTTTGAGAAGAAATTGAAACAGAATCTAAAGAAAAGGATTTGAGACAAAAATCCTTAGCCAACAATATATCTACCAGGAAAAAAAAAAGAGAAAGGAAAAGTTCTTGGTTTTCTTAGCGTTAAAGTATCGTGCATTACTAAAACATTGGCATATATTTTTAAAATTCAACAATAGATTCCAGGTAATTACATGAAATTCTTTTTCTTTTTAAATAGTATTATTTTATATACATGATTCTTATAGGACTGAGTAGATATGATTTAGAAAGTCGAATAAGAGTTTAAAAGATAAAGTTTAGAAAATTTGGGGAAAATTCATGAGACTTTTTTATGAATTAACTAGGTATATTATATGAATGGGTTGTATTTAATAGATTTTAAATTGGTTTAAGTTAACTGTAGCAGTGAGTTGGGATACTCAAGTGGGTCTTGATATTTCAAGTAGAATAAGAGGAATTTGTTGAGTTATTATAATTCGGTAATTTAAGAGCCAAATATGAAACTCTGAGCAGTTGGGTATTCTAAATTAGCTATGAATTAGCTAAAACAAGGAAATTAACATGAGATTTGTAATTATAGATTGATCGGAGGAAGTGGTACGAATTGCTCGAGGTGAAGCATTTGGTATTTCGGCCCGAATACTGTGAGTAGTGATCTTACCGCAATTTGTGTTTTCATAAATTGCATGATTTACACATGATTTTAAATGTGAATATGTTACCGATTATTTTGAGTTGCATGTGGGACAAGTCTTTTACTCGATATGATACCGAAATAGTTATTTGAGAATGTTGACACCCAATTTTTCCCTATATATATTTTCAGTATATAAAATAGCTTCAAAAGGGCATATATATGCATATGTAAGCATATTCAAATGTTTTATTATTTTTTCATAATTTTTAAGGTTTCAAATCAATTTATTTTCATCTTTTATCCATAAAAAATCCAATGATTATTTTTAAAATTATTATTTTCGGTAGTTCATTTGTCGGACCTTTATATTTATGCTAAGATATAGCTAAGGTAATTTTTGCATATTTTTATAAATTTTATTTCGTAATTTTAAGCTAAATTGCATATAATTGCAATATTAGCCCCTTTTAGATTTAATTGTGTTTTATATTCTTACAATTAAGGCCACTATATTTAAATTAATAATTATATGCTATAAGTCATTTTAGTGCTTTTAATTTGGTTCCAGAAATTAATTTACTATTTTTTATAATTTTAAAACGAGAAAAATGGCTATTCAAATGATAGCCCAATTTTATTTCAATTGTAGCCTAAATTGAACCCCAAATCAGACCCAATTTCCCCCCGGCCCAATTTCGTTTAAACCCGACCCCTAACCCATTTAAACAACCCAACCCGGACTCCCCACCTAACCCCTTTAATCCTAGCCGTTGATCTAAATGATCAACGACTCCTATACGCCCTTTCCTTTTTAATCCCAAACGACCCCTTTACCCTACTTCATTTCTTTCCAACCGCCGCCTCTGAATCCCTCTTCTCTCTCAACTCTCTCTGAAACCTAACACGAACCCTAGCCGCCGCCATCAAACTACACCCTAATCCACCCTAAACCCTACCTAATTCATGGCCTCCCATGGCCATTGGAGATGTGTGGTGGCCTCCCATGACTCTTGGGTGTTTGTTTCTGTGGTTTCATGGCCAGTCCTCGAAGGAATCTGGTCCAGTCCTTGCTCGACTGCTGTTCATGGCTTTTCTCCGGTCATCGCTAACCTTTCTCCGGCCAGCTATGGCCGTTCGAGTCAGATCCTTGACTCTCCTGGTTAGATCGGTAACTTTCAAGGCCTTTCTCACATTTTCTGGGTTTTTCGAAACCTAATCTTTAAGATCCTTTGATTTTCTTTCAGATCTACTTTAGATCTATACTTGCTGTGAATGTCAAGTGTTTTTCTCGAAAGTTCTTCAATGTTTCTTTCAATACAACTTTTCGTTAAGGTTTTCCTTTAAGTTTTTCAAAAGATCTCTTCTCCGATTTTTAATGTTGTTTGTGATTCTGCTATGTTTTGCTCACGTTGTTCTTCTATCTGAGTCAGCGTGTTGAAAAACCTAATTCCTTTTTGGGTCTCATTCGAGTTCTGAAGTTGTTTGTTAGATGTGTACTTGTTTGATTAGGTGCTTTGTTTGACTTATTTGTTTTACCATCTTTTAAACTCGATTATTGTTGAAAACTCTAGGTCTTTGGGTCTGAAACTGTTTGTTTGAATGTATACTTGACTCGATTGAAAGTTCTTGTTTCAAACTCTCTTTGTCAAAAGTAGAGTTGATTGTTTTGTTGGCTGGCCTTGTCTTCACGAGAGGCGCCATCACGACCGGGCGGGAATTGGGTCGTGACAAGTTGGTATCAGAGCCTAGGTTACTAGGTCTCACGAGTCATGAGCAGGTTTAGTAGAGTCTCGCGGATCGGTATGGAGACGTCTGTACTTATCCTCGAGAGGCTGCAGAACCCTTAGGAAAACTTCACATTCTTGAAAATCTTGTCGTGCGATTTTGTTGATCCGGGAACTAAACTTCTGTGTTCTATCCTCTCGCAGATGGCGAGGACCCGCGCTACAGGACGAGACGGACGCCCACTGGTACCACCTACTGAGGGCACTAGAGGCCGTGGGCGCGGTCGTGGTCGTGGTAGGGGCAGAGCCGCGAGGGCAACACCTGTTGCTCCACCAATTGCTCCGGCTCAGGATCAGGCCCCAGCTGCAGACATTCCGGCAGCACCTGTACAGGCACCGACAATGCCCATTGTGATTCCGGGTCTCCAGGAGACCTTGGCTCAGATATTATCAGTTTGCACTGGCCTAGCCCAGGTAGTTTCAGCCACTGCTACAGCGGCTACCTCTCAGGCCGGGGGAGGCAGTCAGACCCCCGCCGCTCACACACCGGAGCAGGTTATGCAGGGTTTACAGACACCGGGAGCAGCTCCAGCTCAGCCGGTTGCACCAGCAGCACCAGTTGCACCAGTCGCACCAGTTCAGGACTTTGTAGTCCCAGTTATGCCAGACGATGAGCAGCGTCGTCTTGAGAGGTTCAGTAGGCTCCAGCCTCCATTTTTCAGTGGTGCTCAGGGCGAGGATGCCCAGGGATTTCTGGACAAGTGTCAGCGTATGCTTCGGACAGTAGGGATTTTGGAGACCAGCGGGGTAGCATTCACCGCATTTCAGTTCACTGGGGCTGCCTTTACATGGTGGGAGTCGTATGAGCGGCGTAGGCCGGTAGGTGCAGCGCCTTTGTCATGGCAGGAGTTCTCCACTATCTTTTGGAGAAGTGGGTACCACAGTCTCAGAGAGAGGAGCTGCGCAGGCAGTTCGAGTGGCTTCGACAAGGAGACATGACTGTGACCCAGTATGAGGCGAGATTTTCTGAGTTGGCCCGTCATGCCTCGTGGATAGTTCCGACCGACAGAGAGAGGATCAAGAGGTTTGTAGATGGACTTAACTATCACCTTCGTGTTCTGATGACTCGAGAGAGAGTTCTGGGTATTTCCTTTGAGGATGCAGTTGATATTTCTCGTGACATTTAGATGGCTCGCCGTCAGGACAGAGAGGAAAGGGAGTCCAAGAGGCCTCGAGGTTCTGGTAGCTTCAGTGGTGTTCCGTCTAGGGGTCAGTTCCAGCAGAGTAGAGGTCGTTCATTTAGGCCTCCTCAGTCAGCTCGCTCTGAGTATCGTGGGTCATCTTCCGGCCGAGGTCATCAGGGTTATCAGCAGAGCCAGCCATCTCTCAGCGCTCTTCCAGCTCAGGGTTCATCACGAGCTCCATCTGTTCAGGGTCCCTCCAGACCGAGTGCGTCAGCCAGTCACTCTGATGTGCGGGGTTCCCTTCAATCCCATTCTCCAGCACCTGGGAGCTGTTATGAGTGCGGGGAGGTTGGGCACATGTGGAGGCATTGTCCTCAGCGTCGTGGTAGTCAGTCTCAGTAGAGGGGTCAGCCCTCGTCTTCTGGCCCATCCTCTTCAGCACCCGCCCCGCTAGCTAGTGGTGAGAGTCAGGCAGCTAGGGGTTGCCCCAGAGGGGGAGGCCGATCGGGCGGTGGCCAGGCACGATTCTATGCTCTCCCAGACAGGAGAGACGCTATTGCATCAGATGCTGTTATCACAAGTACTATCTCAGTCTGCCACAGGGATGCCTCTGTCTTATTTGATTCCGGTTCTACCTATTCCTATGTGTATTCATATTTTGCTCATCACCTGGGTACGACCCGAGGGTGTCTTGCTTTGCCTGTTCATGTATCTACCCCGGTGGGTGATACTATTATTGTGGATCATGTATATCGATCTTGTCTGGTGACTATTGGTGGTCTGGAGACCCGAGTCGACTTGTTGTTGTTAGGCATGGTAGATTTTGATGTTATTCTGGGTATGGACTGGCTATCTCCGTACCATGCTATTCTGGACTGTCATGCCAAGACAGTCACATTGGCCATACTGGGTGTTCCGAGGATTGAGTGGCGTGGTATGACTGACTATGTTCCCAGCAGGGTGATTTCCTTCCTAAAGGCACAGCGGATGGTTGGGAAAGGTTGTCTATCGTATTTGGCTTTTGTGAGAGATGTTGGAGCTGAGACTCCTAGTCTTGATTCTGTGCCCGTTGTGAGGGACTTCCCTGATGTGTTTCCAGCAGACCTGCCGGGCATGCCGCCGGACAGGGACATTGATTTTGGTATTGATCTGGTGTCGGGCACTCAGCCCATTTCTATTCCTCCATATCGCATGGCACCAGCATAGTTGAAAGAACTAAAGGATCAGCTTCAGGAGCTCCTGGATAAGGGGTTCATTCGTCCGAGTGTGTCACCATGGGGTGCACCGGTCTTGTTTGTGAAGAAAAAGGATGGCACAATGAGAATGTGCATTGACTACAGGCAATTGAACAAGGTGACAGTGAAGAACAAGTATCCCCTGCCCCGTATTGATGATTTGTTTGACCAGCTCCAGGGGCAAGGGTATTCTCCAAGATTGACCTCCGTTCAGGCTATCACCAGCTGAAGATTAGGGATTCAGATATTATGAAGACTGCTTTCCGGACGAGATATGGGCACTATGAGTTTCTAGTTATGTCCTTTGGGTTGACTAATGCCCCAGCAGCATTCATGCACTTGATGAACAGTGTATTTCGGCCGTATCTGGATTCATTTGTGATTGTTTTTATTGATGACATCCTGGTGTACTCGCGTAGCCAGGAGGAGCACGCACAGCATTTGAGAGTGGTATTACAGAGATTGAGGGAGGAGAAGCTTTACGCAAAGTTCTCCAAGTGTGAGTTCTGGCTTGGTTCTGTGGCTTTCCTGGGGCACGTGGTGTCCAGTGATGGTATTCAGGTTGATCCAAAGAAGATAGAGGCGGTACAGAGTTGGCCTAGACCGTCCTCAGCCACGGAGATTCGGAGTTTCCTCGGTTTGGCGGGTTATTATCGCCGGTTCGTCCAGGGTTTTTCATCTATTGCTTCGCCCTTGACCAAGTTGACGCAGAAGGGTGCACCATTTGTGTGGTCTGACGAGTGCGAGGAGAGCTTTCAGAAGCTCAAGACAGCTTTGACCACAGCTCCAGTGTTAGTTTTGCCATCAGCTTTAGGTTCTTACACTGTGTATTGTGATGCTTCGAGAGTTGGGATCGGATGTGTGTTGATACAAGAGGGTAGAGTTATTGCATATGCTTCTCGTCAGTTGAAGCCTCATGAGCAGAACTACCCCGTACATGATTTGGAGTTGGCTGCTATAGTTCATGCGTTGAAGATTTGGAGGCACTACTTATATGGCGTATCTTGTGAGGTATATACGGATCATCGCAGCCTTCAACATTTGTTCAAACAGAAGGATCTTAATTTGAGGCAGCGGAGGTGGCTTGAGTTACTCAAGGATTATGATATTACCATTTTGTATCACCCGGGGAAGGCCAATGTGGTGGCCGATGCTTTGAGCCGAAAGGCGGTCAGTATGGGTAGTTTGGCATACATTCCAGTTGGGGAGAGGCCCTTTGCAGTTGATGTCCAAGCTTTGGCCAATCGGATGGTGAGGCTAGATATTTCGGAGCCTAGTCGGGTGTTGGCTTGTATGGTTTCTCGGTCTTCCTTGTATAACCGCATTAGAGAGCGCCAGTATGATGACCCCATTTGCTTGTCCTTAAGGACAGGGTCCAGCATGGTGATGCTAGAGATGTGTCTATTGGTGATGATGGCGTGTTGAGGATGCAGGGCCGGATTTGCGTGCCCAATGTGGATGGGCTTCGGGAGCTGATATTAGAGGAGGCCCACAGCTTGCGGTATTCCATTCATCCGGGTGCCGCGAAGATGTATCAGGATTTAAGGCAGCACTACTGGTGGAGGAGAATGAAGAAAGATATTGTGAGTTATGTAGCTCGGTGTCTCAACTGTCAGCAGGTCAAATATGAGCATCAGAGGCCCGGTGGTGTACTTCAGCGGATGGATATTCCGGAGTGGAAATGGGAGAGGATTACTATGGATTTTGTGAGTTGTCTCCCTCGTACCTCAAGGAAGTTTGATTCGATTTGGGTGATTGTGGATCGGCTGACCAAGTCCGCGCAGCTCATTCCGGTGTGTACTACCTATTCTTCAGAGCGGCTGGCAGAGATTTTCACCTGGGAGATTGTTCGGTTGCATGGGGTCCCAGTTTCTATCATCTCAGATAGGGGTACTCAGTTTACTTCCCAGTTTTGGAGGACTTTTCAGCGAGAGTTGGGTACACAGGTAGAGTTGAGTACCGCATTTCATCCTCAGACGGACGGGCAGTCCGAGCGTACCATTCAGATATTGGAGGACATGTTGCGTGCCTGTGTTATTGATTTTGGAGGTTCTTGGGCTGAGTTCTTGCCACTCGCAGAGTTTGCTTACAACAACAGCTATCAGTCCAGTATTCAGATGGCGCCGTATGAGGCCTTATATGGGAGACGGTGCAGATCTCCGGTTGGTTGGTTTGAGCCCGGCGAGGCTAGACTATTGGGGACAGAGTTGGTGCAGGATGCCTTAGAGAAGGTGAAGGTGATCCAGGAGAGACTTCGTACAGCTCAGTCGCGTCAGAAGAGTTATGCGGACCGGAAGGTTCGAGATGTATCTTACATGGTGGGCGAGAAGGTTTTGTTGAAGGTTTCGCCTATGAAGGGCGTTATGAGATTTGGAAAGAAAGGAAAGTTGAGTCCACGGTTCATTGGTCCTTTTGAGATACTTAGGAGAGTTGGGGAGGTGGCCTACATGCTTGCTTTGCCACCCAGCTTGTCGGGAGTTCACCCGGTATTTCATGTTTCTATGCTCCGGAAGTATGTTGGAGACCCGGCCCATGTGTTAGACTTCAGCACGGTTCAGTTGGATGATGACTTGACTTATGATGTGGAGCCAGTGGCTATTTTGGGTCGTCAGGTTCGAAAGTTGAGATCAAAGGATATAGCTTCGGTGAAGGTGCAGTGGGGAGGTCGGCCCGTGGAGGAGGCTACTTGGGAGACCGAGCGGGAGATGCGGAGCAGATATCCTCACTTGTTTGAGACTCCAGGTATGTTCCTTGATCCGCTCGAGGACAAGCGTTTGTTTTATTTGGGGAGGATGTGACGACCCGGCCTGTCGTCACGTGAGTTACCGCCCCGTCTTCCCCATATTATGTTCCTCTATGCTTCATTATCGGTATTTGAGGTAATCGAGTTGGATTGGTTTGGTTTTGGTTGGAAATGAGACATTTAGTCTCTTTAAGGAAAACTTGTTTTCGAAAAAGTCAACCGGAAGTTGACTATATAGTTAGAGGGCTCGGGTGTGAATTCCGGTGATTCGGTTAGCTTCGGGGGATGATTTGTGACTTAGGAGTGCGACCGGAATTGAATTTGGAGGTCCGGTGTAGAATTAGGCTTGAATTGGCGAAGGTTGAATTTTGGCGAATTCCGGTTGGTAGGTGAGATTTTGATCCGAGGATCGGAATGGAATCCCAAGAGTTGCAGTAGCTCCGTCAGGTGATTTTGAATGTGTGCGCAAAATTTCAGGTCATTCAGAGATGTTTTGGTCGGGTTTTTGATCGAATGCGTATTGCGGAAGGTTTTGAAAAACTTAGGCTTGAATTCGATGTGACTTAATGGTTTTAGCGTTGTTTGACGAGTTTTGAGGATTGGAACAAGTTTGAATAATGTTTAAGATGTGTTGGTAACCTTGGTTGAGGTCCTGGGGGCCTCGGGGGTGATTTCGGGTGGCTAACGGAAGGAATTGAAGTTGGAAAATTGCAGATTTTTGGTTGCAGCAGGTGTTTCCGCATCTGCGGAAAGGAGATCGCAGATGCGGTCTCGCAGAAGCGAGCTAGGCCTCGCAGGAGCGGAAATAGGAGCCCAGGTCAGGTTCCGCAGAAGCGTGACATTGGGTCGCTTAAGCGGTCCCGCAGATGCGAAGTTGGACCGCAGAAGCGGAGAGCCACCTTAAGTGAAAGGTCTGCAGGAGCGGACGTTGACCGCATAAGCGGAAGGCGCAAAAGCGGGAATTTATCCGTAGAAGCGGAAATAACTGGCAGCTTAAGTGAAAACATCTTCTTCGCGAATTTTTGAGAGAGTGACATTTTGGACTCCGAACCTTGAGAGCTTTGAGGCGATTTTGAAGAGGGATTCGAGGGCTATTATCAGGTATGAACTCTTGGACTTGGAGCTTGATTTTATGGTGTATAAACATGAATTTGGACTGAATAATCAAGGAATCAAAGGTAAAAAATGGTGGTTTAGGGCTTGAATTTAAGAGAGTTTAAAATAAGGATTTGAGGGGTCAAATGGATCCCGATTTTGATGATTTTGATATGTATAGACTCGTGGCAAGACGAGGAATCCGGTGATGTAAATTTCGTAATTTTTCGAGAAGTGGGCCGGGGCTCGGGTTTTGCCAACTTCGTGATTTTTGATATTTTTCGAGTCTTTTCGATTGGGTTATGATCCGTTAGCCTATTGTGATGTATCTCTTGTGGTTTTGATCAGATTCGACGCGAGAGGAGGTCGATTCGAGCGGAAAAGGCATAGCGAGCTAGACTTTGGCCGGCTAGAGGTGAGTAATGACTTTAAATGATGTTCTGAGGGTTTGAAAACCCCGGACTTGCACAACTGGGTGCTATGTTAAGATGAGACACGCGTTCCATGACGAGCGCGGGGTCATTTACTATTGGGGACTGTGACTTGGTCCAGTCTGGATGATATTTTATCGCGTACTAGCAATGACTTGCTGTTTTCACTATGATTTGGGCTTATTGCCATATTTGGGGCTTATTGCCGACTGTTTGAACTCTTTATGAACTATCATCACTGTTTTCCTCACTGTTTGAAATATTATCTGAACTCAGTCCATGTGATTTACACTGTTTTCTTGAACTCAGCCATATTTACTCAAACTTGGAGCTTTAAACTGATATTTGAACCATTGTTTGAGCTGAGTATCATTGCTTTACTGTTGCCCGAGGGGCTGTTGACTATTTCTGGACTGATTGAGGCCGAGGGCCTTATGTGAGGGCATGATGAGTGAGGTGAGGAGGCTTTCAGGCCTCGTATTGATACTGTTCAGGCTTTCAGGCCTTGTTGATAGCGCTTGGGCTGTAGGAGCCCCTCCGGAGTGTGCACACCCACAGTGAGCGCGGGTACCCATCTAGAGCGATTAAATATTGAACAGTGGTAACAATGACACTGTTATACGCATTTGGTCAGGTAACAATGACTGACCAGTCAGGTAACAATGTCTGACCAGTGGTAACAATGGCACTGTAACACGCGTTTGGTCAGGTAACAATGGCTAACCGGTCAGGTAACAATGGCTGACTTACTACTTGAGCATACTTGTTTTATTAATTGTTTTCAAAGAGATTTTATTCCTATGTTTCACTAGTTTCTACTGTTAATCTGATGTTGCTGCTTGAGATAGCATTATTTGTGCCCTTGTGGGATTTTATGTTCTCAGTCGTTATTTAATTTTTATTACCCACTGGGTCGGAGTACTCACATTACATCCTGCACCATGTGTGCAGAGACAGACACAACTGAGTTCGTACCTGAGCGCTGATATCCTTCCAGATCAGGCGGACTAGAAGAGATGAGGTAGCTGTCGACGTCCACAACCCCGTTTCTTCCTTATCTTCTGCATATTTTACTCATCTTCAGACTATGTTTCCAGACTTGTAGTATTTTCATCAACTCTGTAGTAGCTCGTGACTTGTGACTCCCCGGTCATCGGGCTGAGTTTGGGATGGTTTTTCCCCGTTATGTTACGTTTATTTCCGTACTTATGATTAATCAGTATCTATGGTTTAAACCTGTTATGCTAAGAAATTGTCAAAAGTAGAGTTGATTGTTCTGTTGGCTGGCCTTGTCTTCACGAGAGGCGCCATCACGACCGGGCGGGAATTGGGTCGTGACAAATTTGGAAAAACGTAAAACATGAAAATTGTAGCCCTTAGAGTTATCTTTCCAACCATATATTGTGGAGCCCAAATGGAGTTCTGAGCGAAAGTTATATGCATTTTACTAGACAGTGCGCAATATGCCTACTCGATTCTTCGTTTTGTTGCTCTATCATCCGTTGATTCCTGAATACGATCCCGGCTTAATTCCTTGGGCTTTTACTCAGACTTCAAAGCTATAAATCACTTGAATTCATTGCATAACATCTATATAGCTCGGAATCACTCCTACAAGGCATAGAACACACCGTTAGTGCAAAACACTAGCGATTAAAGCGCAAACTCAACTAAAGTGCAGTAAATTAGAGTGTAATAATCGACTACCATTATATTTGACTTCTTGCGAATAAGTCCACAGTTATACTGACTACATGATCCGTTCATTGAAACCCCCCAAATATGAACATTGATATTATACAATGGTTACCGAGCTTATTACTGAATTGTTAGTTGTATTATACTACAAGAAAAATATGATGAGACTGAAAATTATTTATTGTTTCTGAAAGGGCATTTTTATGATTTTTTCTGTTTAATATACTAGCATGCTTTCTGACTTGTTCCCAATAAAAATGGTTGTGGTTAAGTGTTATTACTCACTGAGCTAGCGACTCATTCCCCGCTAATTTTTTTACAGAGACAACAGTTGACACATGCGAGGATTCCGTTAATTAGAGTGCACAAGTTGATAGTTCTTGTTGAGCCTCGCACTTGTTCTCGTGGGCGGAGATTTTATTTATTGTTATGGTCTTTTCTTTGAACTCTTAGAGTCGCTCCATAGTCATTCTTTTAGTGTCTTAAGTACTCTTTTGTTATTATAGACTTATGTTGAGTATCGCTCATTCTTATCAAAGTTGGAGATAAAGTAGTATTTCTAGTTGTTAGTGGGTGGACTATTAATAGCAGATATTTGTTTTGGTTAATTGATAAAGTCATTGTCGTTTGAATTGATATTAGGATGTTTGATTGTTGATTTGAGACAGAGAAATTTTTGGGATAGTCCAAAAATAGGAGAAACTCTGTCCAATTTTCTGTAAAATACAGATGAGGCTTACTTGGGGGCACTTGCTCCTAAGTGTCGATCATGATCCTAGATTGGATCGTGACAAATTTGGTAGAAGAGCTTAGGCTTTAAGTCCCGAGTAATGGAGCAATGTTTAGTAGAGTCTTGTTCATGGGTATGTAGGCGCCCATACTTATGATCTTGAGGCTACTGAACATCTAGGAATGTTTTCAGAAATAAAGTGTGGAAATTGATTCCAAAATCACCAAATGCTTCTATTGTAGGAACAAAATGGATTTTCAGAAATAAGTTGAATGAATCCGGACAAGTGGTACAAAATACAGCACGGCTGGATGCTCAAGGTTACTCTCAGCAAGAAGGAATTGACTACGATGAAACATTTGCACCTGTAGCAAGATTAGAATCTATTCGAATATTAATTGTTTTTGCTGCTCATAAAGGATTCAAACTATTTCAAGTGGATGTAAAAAGTGCCTTGGCTACATCAGAAGTTTATGTAAAGCAACCTCCAGGATTTGTAAATGATATTTTCCCAGATCATGTATTCAAGTTGATTAAAGTTCTATATGGACTCAAGCAAGCTCCCCGAGCCTAATATGAAAGTTTAAGCTCATTTCTTCTTAATCAAGGTTTCAAGCGAGGTACTATCGATACAACTTTATTTTAAGCACACAAATTCAGGTAATCTTATCACTCAAATTTATGTTGACGATATTATTTTTGGAAGTCCTAACTCTGTTCTATGTAAAAAATACGCCCATACTATGAAAGGAGAATTGAAATGAGCATGATGGGAGATCTAACTTTTTTCCTTGGATTGCAAATCAAATAGTCTCCAAAGGGATCTTTATTATCCAAACCAAGTACATCAAGGAACTTATAAAGAAATTTGGCATGGAGAATGCTAAGTCCATTAGGACTCCAATGAGTCCAACAACTACGCTTGATGAAGATAACAATGGAAAAAGTGTTGATGAAACAATGTATAGAGGATGACTGGATCGTTATTATATCTCACTGCTAGTCGACCAGATATAATGTTCAGTATGTGTAAATTTGCAAGATTTCAATCGGCTCCAAAGGGATTCCATCTTACTGCTGTTAAACGTATTATTAGATACCTTATTGGGACCCTGAATTAGGATTATGGTATGCTCACTCTAACAATTTTGTTTTAAAAGGTTTTTCAGATGCAGATTTTGCAGGTGATAAGATTGTCAGGAAAAGTACTAGTGGCACATGTCAACTATTGGGAAATGCACTAGTTTTCTAGCATAACAAGAAATAAAGTTGTGTTGCCCTGTCAACGACTGAAGCAGAATATTTAGCTGTTGGAAGATGTTGTACACAAGTTCTTTGGATTATCCATCAACTTCTCGACTATGATGTATCTCTTACTTCCACTCCTATATATTGTGATAATACTAGTACTATATGCTTGTCAAAAAAATTTGTGTATCATTCTAGAGCAAAGCATATAGAAATCAAGCATCTTTTTATCTGTGATCATGTTGCTAAGGTGATATTGTATTACAATTCATTAGTACTGAATATCAACTTGCTGATATTTTTACAAAACCTCTTTTAGAAGAAAGATTTTGTTTACGACGAAAAAAGTTTGGCATTATGTCTACTTTGTGAAATAAATCTTTCGCATGTGTTTAAAGTATTTTATTTCCTTCCTTATATGTGTTTAACTGTGTAGTATATTTAGTTTGATATAAGTGTAATTATTACATCTCTATCAGAACCGCCGAAACATCTCCTCAGACGAGTCACTTCCTTCTGAATCCGCCCTTTCCTTTAACCAATGAAACCCTTCAACCTTCCAAACGCCTAGATAAGAACCCTTTTCTCTCCCTTTCATTCATAATTCTCTCAAAACAAATTTCCTCACAATGGCGAAAAGAAACCACTCTTCCTCCACTGCCACCAGACGAAGCAGACGTTTTCAGAAATACCACAATCCTGAAGAAATCATAGACCTGGAATCCTCCATCGACTCAGATTTTCTCAAAACTGACAATGAAATTAGTGAATCATCGGAAGACCTTCCCATCCGCCAGAAAAAAGCAGGAAAGAGGCTCATGGAGCAAACCCCAGAAATCTTGCATACAGGAAAAGGAAAATGGAGAGTATGGAATTTGGGCCAGAGGACAAATTAATCTTCTATGGACAAAATGAGAAATCAAGGTTTGAGTCGTACAAGTCAAAATCTATGGCTTATGGACGCTCTGTAAGTCTCTCTCTCTTATGAAAAATCTGCACTGTGATGTGATTGCTATATTTGATTTTCAATAGCTTTCCTCTCTGTTCAATATTGTTGGGAACTCCGTGTATGAAGAACTTGTGAGAATGTTCTATGCTAACTTGTTTGTTAATGATAAAGATGATTTGGAGTCCATGGTTTTAGGCACTCGAATTGTTCTTGACTCTTATCAATTTGAGAAGATCTTTTCTGCTAAGTTTAACGGGTATGATATTTTTGTGCAAAATTCCCGGCCAAAAGACTTTGAAGTTTCCTTAGAAGAGGTAAAAGCCTTCTTGTCTGATAACCCTCCCGATATTGGTCCCAAAAATCTAAAGTTTGAACACCGTGTTTTGGCCCACATGATAGCCACCACTTACTTCCTAGAACTGGGTCCCTCACCACTCTATCTACCAAGGATATCTTTGTTCTTTACTGTCTTGTGAACGATAAAAGACTTGATTGGATTGTATGGATTCTTCAGTATATGCTTGAGAGTATTAGGGATATATCCTTTTCTGCTGCTTGTCTACCATATGGCCTGCTAATCTCACATATTCTTGAAGTTATGAAGGTTGATTTGGTACCTTTCTCACCTAAGCACATTACCGGTACCTATGATAAGACAATTTTCTCTATGATGTGGTATACTTTAAGTGATGATGGATGGGCTTGGCGCGCCAAAGTTGAAAGTGTTCCATTGCAAGTTGAAGCTCCCACTGAACCACCAGAGCCTCAGTCGACTGCCTCTCAAAATCTTCAGCAGATTCAGGTATAGTTAGATGGGGTAAAACTTCTGCTCACTGAGATAAAAGAACAGGTGGACATGATCAGGGAAGTCACCAAGGAAATAGGTACAGATGTGGCCAAGCTTAGGATGGATATGGGAGCCACACGGAGGCAAGGAATTAGGGCATTCAACTCCATGACCGCAAAGATGGACAAGCTCGTCAATGATGTTGAAACCTGCTATGACTCTTTGTGCACCAAAGTGATCAACACCCTCAAGTACTTCCTGAGGAGAAATTAAGGCGTGTTATGTGTGTTAAAGACAATTTTTTTTGTTTCTTTTGTGTGCTTGCTTTTGCTCTGCGACTTATTTGTGCATTGGTCTGTATGAACCATTACTCTATGCCTCTGCTGAAGGCATAACTTATGCTGCCCTAGCTTGTTTGCACATTTTATGTATATTATTACTTCTATATTGTATCCTTGGTTTGCATTTTTCTTTCCTTTTTGATTGATGTCAAAGGGGGAGAAAATTATGAAGGAGTAAATTAAACAACTCAGAGGGAAAATCAACTCAGGGTGAGGAGCAACAACTCAGGGGAAGCAGGCATCTCAAGTTATATGAAAGGGAAGTATATCTGTTTACTCTCTTTTTATTGTCATCATAAAAAATGGGGAGATTGTGACAACTAAGTTTCAATGATGACTATAATGCCAAGCTAAATCCTATCTACTTTGATTGTTGGAATCAAGGCACTACCAAGGGCACCAACAAATAAGAGATAAGATCGAAGATTTGATGATGCTAAAACAAAGGAAGTCAAGCCATCATAAAGGAAGTCAAGATTTGATGATGCTAAATCAAAGGAAGTCAAGCCATCAAAAAAGAAACCAAATCAGTCCCGCCATCTCAATCTCAATCAAAGGACATCGAGGCTGTCTAACAAAGAAAACATATCAAGTGTAGCTCGAGAATATCAGGCCTCTCCTCAAGGACTATATTAGAAGATTGACCAACCAAATCGAAGCCTCAAATCACTCCATGAAATAAGGACATGAAAGAGGAAAGACATAAACGAATCCAGCCCATCTGAAGTGCAGGATTCGGAGGCACCCCTTGGGTCAAATCTCTTAGAGGATTCAGTGCCTCAATCAAGATCAATCTGCAACGGCTCCCAAACCCTCCTATAAGAAGACTTCCAATCTCCAGAAGAAGATTTATGCAACTTCTAAGTCTCTCTAGTTCTTAGCACAAACACTGTATTCTTGAGTTTATAAGTGTCACAAAAGATAGAAAGAGTTAGAACACAAAAGAGAGTTGTGTCAACATCCAGAAATTACTGTTGTTAATCATCGTTGGTGGTGAACGAACTAAAACCATCACTGTTGTTATTCTTTATCAAGATCTAAGAGAACCCTTGTGACTCAAGGAAAACTCGATGTAAGTACCATACCGGTACCGAACCAGTTTAAAAACTGTCATTCGTTTGGTTCATCTCTGCTTTACCTATTTGCTGCGTAAAATCTAGTCGACTAAACTTACAGTTAGTCAACCAATTTTAATAGACCACAATTCCTCCCCCCCTCTTGTACTTTATATATATATATATATATATATATATAGTGTGTAATCTATGTGTGTTAGCTAGAATAAGTAAAGTGAACTCAGCCGGTTATTTTTATAAAGATCCCTTAAGAAAAAGGTTTCTAAGAGCATTAATCTGCAAATACATATGATCATATTCTATAATGAAGTTATATAGGTAGACATGCACGCTCCCACATATTCTTTTTCAATTCAGATGGACTGCTTTTGTCCGGTAGAAAATCGTGGAAATATATAGTTAGCCTCATCAGTTAGTCTATTTTTTTCCTCTTACCTTTAGTTATTTTTTCTATTCCTCTTACAGTGAATACTGAGTAACAAAGAAAAGGAAATAACGGACGAAAAATAAACATAAAATTTCTTTAGTTAGACATGTTTAGTGGAAAAGCCAGTCTACCTGTGCATCTAGGCATTACGTAGAACCCTGGACTGGCAGGTATTTGTGTTATTATTTACACTAATTAGTACTCTCTCCATCTCACTTTATATTGCTGGGTTCGGAGGGTAAAAATTTATTTGTATTCATTGTTTATGTTAAATCATGTTAATTTATCACGTATATAAAGACATCTGATATGTATGAACACCGGGTGCGAGTAACTTTTCTCCAAATTAATGGTAGTAACAATTAATACCAGCATATAATATATAGTTCACATCACCACCCAGGCGCCCATATGTAAAGCGGACACATAAAGGTAACTCTGTTAAGTAGACAAGCAAAATTCTCTCTTCCTATTTATTACCAGAGCCAACAACCAAAGTCCCTCTCCAGCCTCCTTACGGTTTCTGGTTCTCTTCTTTTGGTGAGAATTTCTTTTTTAATTCATGGCTAAAGACCGCGCTTTCTTTCTCTTGGCCATCATTGCCATCTCCATGCTGCAGGCCAGTACTGTAAATACTCTTTCTATTATAGCTCATAATTAATATTTTTCAACTGTCTGTTAGCTAATTGTTTTGCATGTCTCACAGGTGTTGGCATCCCATCAAGGAAATGGAGCACATCATTCAAACAAGGTTCGTAGCTATTCACATTGTTTACCTATTGTCAATAAATTAGATCAACTCTTCTTTTATCCGGAAGAATAGTAATACTGATTGTCTTATGTTGTATATTCTTGTTGAATTTCAGAACCGATATGGTCCTGGCAGTCTGAAGAGCTCCCGTAAGTTCCTCTTCTTCCTTCCTTTAGCTTTTTTTTTTTTTTTGTTTTTTTTGTTTCTACCTCATATATGGTTTTGATTCTACCATTGATGTTTTTGGTGCGGTTGCAGCCCCAATTTCTAAGTAATAAAAAGCTAGAGTAGTATTTAATGAAGCAAGACGTTTTTTTTTTAATTTCAGAAAGTACTCCATCTCCCTCTATTATCTTTTACACGACACTCTCTTAAGTTCCTTTTTAATCTATTTCAAGAAAAAGACAGGAGTACTTTTTTTCATTTGAAAATTTTTTAACTTAAAATTTATAATTCTATATTTAGTGATTTGCTTTTATAGACATAGAAATATCATGCATAGTTAAGACCACATATTTTAAAGGTATCTTTAATACAGACTTTATCTTTCTTAAATTGATATGCACATGCCATATATATATATATATGTTCTACAGTACACAGATCTTAATTTATTTGCCTTCAAACTTAATTATATCGATCTTGCTTCTATATTTGGCTAACAGATCCGGTTGTTTTGCTTCCTAAAGGTATGCTCATTATACTCATTGGACTAATTAACATAGGTGGTTTGTTGTTAATATTCTTCGGAAAATCTTGTGCTGGTCAAAGTGGGAACTATACTAATTAACATAGGTGGTTTGTTGTTAATATTCTTCGGAAAATCTTGTGCTGGTCAAAGTGGGAACTATACTAATTAACATAGGTGGTTTGTTGTTAATATTCTTCGGAAAATCTTGTGCTGGTCAAAGTGGGAACTATACTAATTAACATAGGTGGTTTGTTGTTAATATTCTTCGGAAAATCTTGTGCTGGTCAAAGTGGGAACTATATGAAAATGGAACTAGTCAAACTTTGATAGTGATATTCTCCACGTTGTCCGTCTTTACTTGGGTCAATAAAGCAAAAGAAGTGTAGCTGAAAACAAACAAAGTGTTTGACAGTGTGACCAAGGATGAATAGTACAATAATGGAACTAATTTGGTTTTTGGATGATGAACAGAATGCCCATCACAATGCACGAGGAGGTGTGGAAGGACCCAATACCACAAGGCATGCATTTTCTTCTGCCAAAAGTGCTGCAGAAAGTGTCTTTGCGTGCCTCCTGGTTATTATGGTAACAAGGCCGTCTGCCCTTGCTACAACAATTGGAAGACCAAAGAAGGAGGCCCCAAATGCCCTTAAGATGGAGTAATTAAGTATTAGCACTACTCTATTTTGATTAGTAGGTGTTAGGTTCTCACGTTATTCGAGAAAACGGATTGTTGTCTCTTTATCTCACTACTAGAATTCCCGCATAAAGCGACCAAAATTTAGCGATCAAAATTGGTTTGTCAAGAAAAGCGACCAAAGTTGGTCGCTAAACTGGTAAAAATAATAAAATAATAATTTTAAATAAATTAGCGACCAGCGTTGGTCGCAACTTGGTCGACAATTTTGTCAAACTGTTGACCGGACTGGTCAGACTTACTTGGTCAAAGAATTAATCAGATTAGCGACCAATGTTGGTCGCTTCATGGGACCCACTTATTAAATTTTAATAATTATAACATTATTTTTAAAAAATAACAAAATATAAATAAATAAAATTTAAAATTAGCGACCAAGGTTGGTCGCTATATAAAGAGAAAACAGGTTGAGACCAACTTTGGTCGCTAATTTGGGACCCAGTTATAAAATTTTAATAATTATAATTTTGTTTAAAAAAATTATAAAATATAAATAAATATAATTCAACTTTAGCGATCAATGTTGGTCGCTCAGTAGAGTATAGACCAACTTAGGTCGCTAATTTAAAATTATGTATGTTTAGCGACCAAAGTTGGTCGCTATTTAGGTCAACAAAGGTCAAAATTAAAAATCACTTTTGTATTTAGTAAATAAAGAATATAAATGTTAGCCGTTAACACTTTTGTAATACAAAGGATGAATAGTACTACGAAGCGTGCGTGTGTGTCTATATATATATATATATATTACTTACGCTATCCTATGCACTAAGTATAAGTGTATTAGGTAATATTATATCGAATGTAGCTTATATATATGTAACATATATACTTACGATGTACTATGCACTAAGTATAAGAGTATTAGGTAATATTATATTGAATATGGCTTATATATATGTAATATATATACTTACGCTGTACTATGCACTAAGTATAAGCGTATTAGGTAATATTATATCGAATGTAGCTTATATATATATAATATATATACTTACGCTGTACTATGCACTAAGTATAAGCGTATTAGGTAATATTATATCGAATATGGCTTATATATATGTAACATATATACTTACGCTGTACTATGCACTAAGTATAAGCGTATTAGCTAATATTATATCGAATATGGCTTATATATATGTAATATATATACTTACGCTGTACTATGCACTAAGTATAAGCGTATTAGGTAATATTATATCGAATATACTATATCTACATATATATACTATACACTTAGTATATATATATATATATATATATATATATACTATGCACTTAATATATACACTTAATTTAAAATGAATTAAAATCCTAAATTTATTTTTAAATTAAACTTAAAATAATTTATTTTTGCTTTATATATGGCGACCAAATTTGGTCGCCATTTTGGTCAAACGGTCAAAAAATGGCGACCAAGTTTGGTCGCTATGTTGGTCAAATTAATTAATTCCTATTTGCTACCAAGAATAGCGACCAAAGTTGGTCGCTATGTTTTAATCCAGAGTCAAAATCGGGTTGCCCTACCAAAATGTTATTTCCTTACCAAAAAATTTCCCAAACTCTCTCTCCACATATTCCCTTACACAAATCAATCCCCCCACCCCTTGCCACTGTCGCCGGAGCTGCTACCGCCGCTACCTGTGTCGCCGGAGCCGCCTCTACCACTGTCGCCGGAGCTGCTGTCTCCCGCCCCTTTCCACCACTGTTTTAATCCTCCTTTTAATCTACCAAGGTTAGTAATCTACCTTCTTAGCTTTTTAATTTTTAATTTTTGCTATATAATTTTATGTAATTTTTCAGAATTTTAGTTTATTTAGTATTAGTGTTTTTGGTTTGAACTACATTAGATTTATGAAATTAAGGTAGAAATTATGATCTTTTAGTTCTTGTATTAATTTATATTGAGTTAAATGGTGAAAAGAAACAATTCATACATTAGCAATACCTAAATAAGAGTACTTGTAAATACATTGTCCTAAATAAGAATACATTATATCTAAATTAATTTGTTCTTGCTTTATTTATATAGATGGAACATCGTACTTGGATGTACAATAGAAATTATCCTAATCGGTGGGGATTGCTGGAGGATTTTGTAGTAGGGGTTGATGAATTTATTTGACACGCAATGTCACTTCCGCCATACATAAATGAAGGAGTAATTAGGTGCCCTTGTGTTAGGTGCGACTGTATGAAGTTTGAAAAACCGGAGGAAGTTAAGGTTCATCTTAATAGTAAGGGGTTTATAGCGAATTACTTTGTGTGGACTTGTCATGGAGAGATCGATGGTAGCCATGGGATATTTCATAACATGGTTGTGGGTGAAAGTAGTAGGTCGGTGGAGAATACAAATCGTGATTCTAGAATTCATGATATGGTTGCGGATGCTTTTGGGATGCACTTTGGGTTTGAGTCCAACGAAAATGTTGAACAAACTCCTAATGATGACGCAAAACGTTTTTATGAAGTTTTAGAGGAAGCTAGTCGTCCACTACGTAACGGAAGTTCGCACTCTGAGTTGTCTGTTGCAGTTAGATTACTAAGTATGAAATCTGATTGGAATATTTCTCAAGGAGCCATGGACTCCTTCATTGACCTTATGCGTGAACTAGTTGGCCCTGATATCGAATTACCTGGTGATTTCTACAAGGCAAAGAGATTAGTTTCTAAGTTAGGACTTTCGTCATTGAGAATTGATTGTTGTGAAGATGGTTGCATGTTATATTATAAAGATGATGCAGGTTTGGACAGTTGTAAATTTTGCGGAAAGCCTCGTTTCAAGAGGCTTTCCAGTGGGAATATGGTNCAACTTTGGTCGCAAATTTGAATTTCTGAATAATTAGCGACCAACTTTGGTCGCCAACTTTAATTTCTGGATAATTAGCGACCAAAGTTGGTCTCTTTTCAGGTCAACATTGATCAAAATTAAAAATCACTTTTGTATTTACTATCTAAATAATATAAATGTAATTCATTAACACTTTTGTAATACAAGGGATGAATACACTAAAATATACTCTAACATGCTATATATGTAGTTAAAGTAGTACAACGAAGCGTGTGTGTGTGTGTCTATATATATTATATAAGAACATGAAGCGCTCGGAACACAGGGCCGGGTTCTTTTAGGTATTGATACACTTGTAAATTGATTCATCGACTTATAACCTACTTAGATGCATGTATATATATTAAAAACAAAACGTCTCGACTTATATCAATTAAGATGATGCAGCTTTGGACAGTTGTAAATTTTGCGAAAAGCCTCGTTTCAAGAGGCTTTCCAGCGGGAATATGGTTGCTATCAAGTCGATGTATTATTTACCTCTTATACCTAGGTTAAAGAGGTTATATGCGTCGATGAGTTCTGCTTCTCATATGAGATGGCACTTTGAAAATAGAAGACCACCTGGTGTTATGTGTCATCCTTCAGATGGAGAAGCTTGGAAGCACTTTGATAGGACATATCCAGATTTTGCTAGTGAACCAAGGAACATTCGGTTAGGTCTGTGTGCGGATGGCTTCACGCCTTTTTCTGTATCTGCAACACCATATTCATGTTGGCATGTCTTTCTTACTCCTTATAATATACCACCCGAGTTGTGCATGACTAGTCCATATATATTCTTAAATCGTATTATCCCCGGTCCACGTAATCCGAAAAGTTTGATTGATGTATATTTGCAACCTTTGATTGATGAGCTAAAAAAGTTGTGGTATGATGGTGTTGAAACATATGACATATCAACCAAGCAGAATTTCAATTTGCGTGCTAATTTAATGTGGACAATTAACGATTTTCCTACGTATGGAATGTTGTCTGAGTGGATGACTGTTGGGAAGCTAGCTTGTCCTTACTGCATGGAAAATAGTAAAGCGTTCACTTTGAAATATGGCCGAAAGCAATCATGGTTTGATTGTCATCGTCAATTCTTGCCTCCTGATCATGAGTTTAGAATGATGAAAAATGCATTCAAAAAGAATAAAATGGAATATGATTCTCCACCTCCGATACTTTCGGGTGAGGAAATTTGGGAGAGGGTCCAGAACTTCAGTAAAGTTACTGAAGCTCCACCTTATAGATTCCCCGGATACGGTGTTACTCATAATTGGACGAAACAGAGTATATTTTGGGAATTGCCTTATTGGAAGGATAATCTTCTCCGTCACAACCTTGATGTCATGCATATTGAGAAGAATTATTTTGATAATTTGTTCAACACAGTGATGGATGTTAAAGGTAAGACAAAGGATAACCCGAAGGCTAGAATGGACTTACTAGAATATTGCAGACGGCGTGAATTATACTTGCAGACAGCAAACAATGGTAAGGTGTTCAAGCCCAAAGAAAGTTACACATTCACTTTGGAGGAAAGATGGCAAATTTGTGATTGGGTAACGAAATTGAAGGTGCCTGAGGGTTATGCATCGAATCTTGGGAAAAAATTGATATGGAGGTAAGGAAGCTGAGCCATTTGAAAAGTCATGACTGTCATGTTTTCATGGAGACCTTAGTGCCTATTGCATTTTGTGGTTTGCCTGAAAGAATCTGGAAACCCATCACAGAGATTAGTTTATTTTTCAAAGACTTATGTTCTTCCACATTAAGGGAAGAAAACCTACTCCGGATGGATCAGAACACTCGTGTAACTTCTACTAAGATGGAAAAGATATTTCCATGTGATTTTTTCGATGTGATGGAACACCTTCCAATCCACCTTGTACACGAGGCACGACTTGGAGGGCCTGTTCAATGCAGATGGATGTATCCCTTTGAGAGGTAATATTATAAGTTTGATGTAACTTTCTGTTTTATTTGAATGTTCTTGGCTAACCTGAAATTATGTAGGACAATTGGCAAATGCAAACAATTTGTTAAGCAGAGGAATAGGATTGAAGGATCTATATGTGAAGCTTATCTTGCAAAGGAAACTGCTCATTTTTGTTATTATTTTGAGAGTAATGTGCCATGTGCTAGGAATAGGCCCAATAGGCACACGGTCGAATGTGTGAATGATCCATTATATCCGCCTATATCCATATTCAATCAACCAGGCCGATGTTCTAAAGATGTTAGAAAGAGAAGTTTGAGTGATATGGAGTTCAAGTCAGCTACACTTCATGTGTTGCTAAATTGTCCCGAAGTTGTATCATTTCTCAAGTAAGTATTGATTTAGTAGTTATCAAAATATAAAAATTACTGTGATTACATCTCAATGCAAATACTAAAAATATTTGAGGTGTCACAGTCAATTCGTGGGTCAATTTGGCCATGATGCTGTATATACGAGATTTGATACGTGGTTCAAACAATTTGTAAGTTTATCCTTAAAATATTCTAACACTATGTAGGTAAACAATGTTTGGAAGTTATGCTAACTTATGAATTTTTTTAACAATATGTAGGTAAATGATCCAAATAATGGTGTAAATCAATTTTTGAAAGATATATCTTGGGAACCTGGGCTTGAGGTCACAACAATGTCTAAGTACGTTGTGAATGGTTATAAGTTTCATACAGAGGATTGCTCTAAAAATAAAAATAGCAACAACAGTGGGGTGTGGGTTCAAGGTGGTGATGGCAACCAAGTTGGAGATATTGATTATTATGGTGTGCTCAAAGAAATAATAGAACTAGAATATACAGGTTGGCCATTTAAGAAATTGATACTCTTTAGATGCAAGTGGTTTGACCCACATCCAACAAGAGGTACAAGAGTACACAATCAATACAACATAATTGAGGTTAATCATACGAGGGAGTATGATCGCTATGATCCTTTCATAATTGCACATAATGTTAGGCAAGTGTATTATGCTCCTTATCCATTGCGGGGAATAAGGCTGATTGGTGGGTTGTAATAAAAACTAAGCCTGTGGGTAGGGTAGAAGTCGAGAATGTGTTAGATGTTGCATATCAAAATGATATCTCCAGTGTTCACCAAATAGTGGACGAAGTTTTAGAAAATGATTTGGAACATCCTGAACACATATTGGAAGAAGTTGATATAAATGAAGTAAGAATTATAGAAAACGAGGAAGAAGAATCAACTGATGAAGCTCAAACTAGTGAGGAAGAAGAATTCTCGGACGAGGAACTATACGTCGATGAGCTTTAAAAAGTTGGTTTCTTTAATAACTCTTGTTTATAGCTAGTTTCTTTATATGTTTCAATCTAACTTTGTATTATGTCATGCAGATGTCAGGCAAGGGTCGAGGTAACAGTGATCCTACTGGTTCTCGGGGTCGAGAAAAGGCTAGGAAACCAAAGAGGAGGGTAGAAGATAATACTCAATCTTTTCCACCCTCTTCAGAGATGCCTATGCCTATGCCTATGTCTTTGCCTCCACCCCAGGGCTATTCTGAGCTGCCACAGCATTACGAGCCCTACACCTTCGTGCAGACACCAGGTCTTTCGTCACAAGGCCATAGGACTATACGTCCGATATACAGTCCACCTGTCTCACGACCACGTGGATCGCAACTATCTGCATCGCATGGATCGCATCGATCCATGTCACATCCGCATGGATCACAGCCATCAGTGTCACGGCCACTCGGGTCACAGCCACTCGGGTCACAGCTATCAGTGCCACAGCCACTTGCGGTCCATCCAGCTATGTTGCAGTCACAGGGATCGCAGCCATCTTCATCTGGGACTCCATCTATTTCAGGCCTTCGCCTGCAAGATACTAGCTCTAACCCCCCTACACCTTCTACACATGCCTCTGATATACATGTTTCGGACGGTGATGCTGATGATGACGAGGAGGTGCATTATGATCAATATGGCAGGATCATCATAGTCCCTGAGGGTGATGGGTAAGAGTTATTTGTTATTTTTACGTTTATTGTTTTGTACAGTTTTTACTAAGATATTAATGTATTTTTTTTATTAAATTGCAGGTTCATCCCTAGTAATATTACTACGAGGATAATCACCAAAGCCACTAGAAAGCTTTATGATGGCCCTTATGCGACTTGGAGTGAATTTCCATTCTCGCTGAAGGAGCAAATTTTCAATCAATTTAAGGTATAAATGTTCTTTTAAGCAGTATAATTATTTATATTTATGATATTTTCATATAATACTTAACTTTTGAAATACAGATCAAGTGTGTATGGGAACACCGTTATAGCGCGGAAGTGGCTGCAAATTTTCATCTCAAAGCTCGCAAGCAGTTGCCGCATTGTTTCTCCAAAGCTAGAAAGTTGAACCAGAAGCCTGGCTGGATGTTTCAGGATTTATGGGATGATTTGCAAAGGCAATGGCTTACAGCAGAGTTCTTAGAGAAGAGCGAAAAAGGAAAGAAAGCCCGGGCATCTGAGAAGGGAGGATCCTTGCACACTGGAGGTGCGATCAGCCTAGGGACAATAAAAAGAAGAATGGTACGTAATTGCTTAATTTACTTTAATTTTCTTAGTATATGTATTCTGTTTATTAACTAAAATTTATGAGTTTTCAGGAAAAAAAGTTGGGGCGTCCGATGAACCAAGATGAGCTCTTCAAGGAGACTCATATTGTGAAGAAGAAGAAAGAGACGGACCAAGAAAGGTGGGTCGAGGGCCGAGCCTCGACTGTACATGTAAGTTTTCACTTTTCATTAAGAATTTTGATTTACTTTATATAAATTTGGAAATAGTAATTCACATATTATTTTTCTTATAGGGTCGCTTCACAGCTGAAGTGGAGCAATTCAGAGTCCGGCGCGCCAATCCAACTATCGGACGAGGATGCTGAGAGAATGTGGACGCAGGCTGCTGGCGGTCCAAAAGGGGGGAAGGTATACGGGCTTCCTAATAAGAAATTCCATCGCTATAAGTGTGGAATGCAAGGAATAGAGACTTCCTCCCAAGCCGAGCAACTTGATGGGGAGAGCCTCTCCTCTATGCGGGAGACTGTGGCAAAGCTCACATCCGAGCTAGAAGCCGCCAAGGAGAGAGAAAGGCTTAGAGATATGCAGTACTCTGGCATGCAAGCTCAGTGCAAGGGCATGCAAGAGCAGATCAAAACTCTCCTAGCTTCTGGCAATTTTTCAATTCCCCGGTCTCGTGAGTCATCGCAGAGGCTCGCCTTCCCCGTGCTCATTCCCCCCGTCCTCCCCGTGGTCATTCTTCCCATCATCGACAAATAGCCCATTCTAGATACCGTCATGGTGAAGAAAGTTCATCACACGGTGATGATAA
>NC_031997.1:47048019-47048566 GCF_001879085.1 Nicotiana attenuata
TGAACTTGTAATTCAAAGTTAAGGATCAGGTGTCCTTAACTTTGAACATCGAATTCAAAGTTAAGGACCAAGTGCCGTCAACTTTTGAACTTGGAAATCAAACTGCAGGACCAAGTGTCCTTAACTTTTGAATTTGAAACTTGAAGTTAAGGACTGTCTGTCCTTAACTTTTGAACATGTAATTTAAAGTTCAGGACCAAGTGTCCTTAACTTTTCAACTTCAAACTTGAAGTTAAGGACTGCCTGTCCTTAACTTTTGAACATGTTAGTCAAAGTTTAGGACCAAGTGTCCTTAACTTTTCAACTTAAAACTCAAACTTCAGGACCTAGTGTCCTTAACTTTTCAACTTGAAACTTGAAGTTGAGAACTGCCTGTCCTTAACTTTTGAACATGTAAGTCAAAGTTCAGGACCAAGTGTCCTTAACTTTTAAACTTCAAGCTCAAACTTCAGGACGTAGTGTCCTTAATTCATAGTTGGACTCCCACAAACTCTGAGAAAGTTCGATGCTATTTGGGTGATTGTGGATCGGCTGACCAAGTCCGCGC
>NC_031997.1:47050254-47090518 GCF_001879085.1 Nicotiana attenuata
AAGTTAAGGAATGCCTGTCCTTAACTTTTGAACCTGTAAGTCAAAGTTAAGGACTGCCTGTCCTTAACTTTTGAACTTTGAACTCAAAATAAACAAAAAGAACGTAAAGCAGAAAGAAATTTTGAAAATTCAGACATCTGCACAAATAAGAATAATCTAAAATGAATCCAATTTATCGCAAAAACTTAAAAGAGTCGATAAACATAAGTGGATATATCTACTATTCTCTATGCTTCCTTGAAAATGGATGGACTGCCGGAGAATATATACAAGGTGTTCTATTATGACCAATTCTTATGCAACAATCACATTTGAATGTTATTTTTGATGACTTGGTAGCTGGAATATGCCTTTTCTTCTGCCTTCTACCTGGTGGCACTTTGAAATCTGGAGGTTTAACAATTTGTGACTTAACACTCTCTGGTACAATCCAAGAATCAGTATGTCCTACAGGATGTATTTTTCTTTCATATGTTTTCAGCCAAGATTCCTTTAAGTACCAGTGCGAGCAAAAGTTGGACTTCTTGATGTTTCTCTTCTCGATAGCTGCAATTGCATGTATGCATGGTAATTCATCAAATTAAAATTGAAAACAATCACATGTTCTTTTGTTTAAGTCCACCAAGAAAGTTATTCCTTCTTCTTCAACTCTAGAACTCCATGAATCAACAGGGAAGACCTTCAATGTTGAAAAATTATAAGTTAGTACATTATGTTAAATTATATTAAAATAATAACCTAAACATAGAACATAATACTTACATTCAAAGTAAATGCTAAATCTATCTTTTTCTTCAATTCCTCCTCTACCCAACAAGAAACATCATAAAAAGTTCCTTCTGCTTCATTTCTTCTTTCATAAAACCAACGTTGTAGCTTCACTTGAATGAAATCCATCATTCTTAATATAGGAAGCTCCCTTGCTTCTAATAGGACAGAATTCATTGACTCAACTATGTTCGTTGTGAGCATGTCATATCTTCGTCGAGGACTACAAGAACGTGACCACCTTTCTGGTGGTTCTTCCATCAAGTAGTCATAAGTCTTCTTATCTACTTTTGCTATATCTGACATGTAAAGATCAAATTCTTTGCGCCTGTATACTCTTGCAGCAGTTTGAAAAAGTTTTATGACCTCACTTTTCACTTTCCTTCACTTTAGGTTCTGCTCCAGATGATAGATACAAATCCCATGGTGGCTTTCAGGATATACCTTTGCGATGGCATATGCAATAGCTTGATGCCTGTCTGATAAAAAAATTAAATTCTTACGGCTCCCAATTGCATTGCGAAGCTCACTAAAGTACCACTCATAGGAATTGTTATTTTCAGATTCTGCTATTCCAAAGGCTAGTGGGAAAATTTGGTTATTTGCATCCTTTGAAACTGAAATCATTAAAACACCACGAAAATTTGACTTCAAAAAAGTTGCATCAACAGCAATCACTGGTCTACAATGATTCCAACCAGATATTGATGATCCATATGCATAAAACATATAAAGAAACCTGAAAATACAGTATAAAATAAGGTTAACAGAAGTTAAGGACAGACAGTCCTTAATTTATACTAACAAGGTCAAAAGTTAAGGACAGGTAGTCTTGAACTTCACGTAACAAGGCCAAAAGTTAAGGACAAGTAGTCCTGAAGTTATACTAACAAGGTCAAAAGTTAAGGACAGGCAATCCTTAACTTAGAGTTACAAGTTATAAAGTTAAGGACATGCAGTCCTTAACTTTGAGTTACAAGTTATAAAGTTAAGGACATGCAGTCCTTAACTTTGAGTTCAAAGTTCAAAAGTTAAGGACATGGAGTCCTTAACTTAGACTAACAAGGTCAAAAGTTAAGGTCACCATGTCCTTAATTTTATAACTTGCAATTCTAAGTTAAGGACCAAGTGTCCTTAACTTTTTGACTGCACACATGAAAGTTAAGGACAAGACGTCCTTAACTTTTTAACTGGTTAAAGACAGCATGTCCTAAAGTTTATAAAACAAACTAATAAATTCTTTTTTGATTGTTTACCTGTTGTTGTCGTCTATCTTTATGTTAGTATATGTTCCCGGGTTTTTACTTCTCATCATATACAAGTATGAAGACAATAATTCATAATTCTCTTCATGAGTTCCTCTTATTAAAGCAGAAGCACATTGAATAGCACGCCACGCCTTATGATACCCAATGTCTAGTCCATGCAATTTTTGCATTTCTGCCATGACAAAAGCTGGTGTAACTTCAAACCTTGGGTCTCGAAGATTGTCGATAATGTAACCACTAATCAACTTTGAAGTTGCATGCCTTTGATCAGCTTTCATAGTGTTAACAGAGCAGTCATGATTTTTCTCAATCTTTACTATCTTGAACAGTGTTGAATCTTTAATTCTGAAAGCACGCACACACCACCCACACCTATCATCATTTCATTTCAACGAATATCTTGTTGAGCTTGATCTAACAACCTTGAATTCAAAATGTCCTTTAATTGCTATATTCGAAAAACAGTTAACTATACTCTTCTTTTTGTCAAATATTAATCCCACTTTTATTTCATCCAACAAAGCATTTTCTCTTAATATCGTAGTTGGGGATTCTTTTTTTTTCAAATTTGACCTTCGTCTAGTTAGTTGAGTAGAGGTTTTTTCAGCAACTTCTTCGATTACCGGTGCACTCTCTAAGACTTGAATACCCAAAGCTTGTTCGTTGTCAATCTCTATAATGCTTTATCCTTTTACTTGAATAGAATCAAACATTTGAAGCGCCTCTTCAGTTATTGGTTGAGCTTCAACCATATCTATTTCCATTATCTGTTGGCATTTGTTTTGATTGTCATGTTGAGTTTCTCTGTTGACATGTTCAAAGGCACTTGTTGATCCACAAACTCTTTCCAAAATATCAACAATGAAACGACAGCCCTTGAAGAGTGAATGACTTTTTAGTAACTCAATACATGTGTGAAGATCTAAATCTTTGGATACAAGCATTCCCTTGCTTGTTCCAAGGTTGATATCAAACCATATCACTGCTTTAAACTTGTCTCTATCCAATTCAATAACTTCAAAGATCTATTTAATGAAATCTTGCAACTGAATTGCATCAGGTACTAGAACAAGCTTTGTTTGATGATCAAGATACTTATAGTCTTCAGTCCATCTACCATTAAAAGCAACTATAATGCATATTTTTTCCATCCTGCAAGTCAAGAGAATGGGAAACTCAGGACATATTTTATAGAGCAATCCTGTATAATTAAGAACAGGTACTCTAAATTCAAGACCAAGTTAAGGATCAAGTGTCCTTAACTTTTGATCTTGGTGTTCAAAGTTAAGGACCAATTGTCCTTAGCTTTTTAACTTGGAAATCAAAGTTAAGGACCAGGTGTCCTTAACTTTTGAACTTGTAATTCAAAGTTAAGGATCAGGTGTCCTTAACTTTTGAACATCGAATTCAAAGTTAAGGACCAAGTGCCGTCAACTTTTGAACTTGGAAATCAAACTGCAGGACCAAGTGTCCTTAACTTTTGAATTTGAAACTTGAAGTTAAGGACTGTCTGTCCTTAACTTTTGAACATGTAATTTAAAGTTCAGGACCAAGTGTCCTTAACTTTTCAACTTCAAACTTGAAGTTAAGGACTGCCTGTCCTTAACTTTTGAACATGTTAGTCNTTTCAGCAACTTCTTCGATTACCGGTGCACTCTCTAAGACTTGAATACCCAAAGCTTGTTCGTTGTCAATCTCTATAATGCTTTGTCCTTCTACTTGAATAAAATCAGATATTTGAAGGCCTCTTCAGTTATTGGTTGAGCTTCAACGATATCTATTTCCATTATCTGTTGGCATTTGTTTTGATTGTCATGTTGAGTTTCTCTGTTGACATGTTCAAAGGCACTTGTTGATCCACAAACTCTTTCCGAAATATCAACAATGAAACGACAACCCTTGAAGAGTGAATGACCTTTTAGTAACTCAATACATGTGTGAAGATCTAAATCTTTGGATACAAGCATTCCCTTGCTTGTTCCAAGGTTGATATCAAACCATATCACTGCTTCAAACTTATCTCTATCCAATTCAATAACTTCAAAGATCTGTTTAATGAAATCTTGAAAATGAATTACCTCAGGTACTAGAATAAGCTTTGTTTGATGATCAAGATACTTATAGTCTTCAGTCCATCTACCATTAAAAGCAACTATAATGCATATTGTTTCCATCCTGCAAGTCAAGAGAATGGGAAACTCAGGACATATTTCATAGAGCAATCCTTGTATAATTAAGAATAGGTACTGTAAATTCATGACCAAGTTAAGGACCAAGTGTCCTTAACTTTTGAACTTGGAATTTAAAGTTAAGGACCAACTGTCCTTAACTTTTGAACTTGTAATTCAAAGTTAAGGACCGGGTGTCCTTAACTTTTGAACTTGTAATTCAAAGTTAAGGACCAGGTGTCCTTAACTTTTGATCTTGTAATTCAAAGTTAAGGACCAAGTGTCCTTAACTTTTGAATATGGAATTCAAAGTTAAGGACCAAGTGTCCTCAACTTTTGAACTTGGAAATCAAACAGCAGGACCAAGTGTCCTTAACTTTTGAACTTGAAACTTGAAGTCAAGGACTGCATGTCCTTAACTTTTAAACATGTAAGTTAAAGTTCAGGACCAAGTGTCATTAACTTTTCAACTTCAAACTTGAAGTTAAGGACTGCCTGTCCTTAACTTTTGAACATGTAAGTCAAAGTTCAGGACCAAGTGTCCTTAACTTTTCAACTTGAAATTCAAACTTCAGGACCAAGTGTCCTTAACTTTTCAACTTGAAACTTGAAGTTAAGGATTGCCTGTCCTTAACTTTTGAACATGTAAGTCAAAGTTCAGGACCAAGTGTCCTTAACTTTTCAACTTCAAACTCAAACTTCAGGACCAAATGTCCTTATCTTTTTCAAAACAATTTGAAAAACTATGACAGTATGTGCTTAATATTCAGAAGAACAGCAAAAAGTTAAGGACATTGTGTCCTTAACTTTTTCAATTCAATTTGGAAAATCAGGACACTATGTCCTTAATATTAGTAAGAACGATCATGACACCAAATCCTTAACATTTTGTGCTCAATTTTTATAGAATTATCAAAGGACGCGATGTCCTTAACATTATCAATCCAGAAATTCCAAAAAAAAAAAAAAATTCCTAGCATCAAATTCGTAGTAACGAAATAAAAATCAATAGAAACACAGAAAAGCATAACTTACTGTAAATTTATGTCGATTTTTGGACGAGAAAGTTGAATTCTACAGTTTCAAATCGGAAGAGAAGCTTCTGCAATTCTATAGCGATCACAGTCTCAAATCGGAAGAGAAGCTGCTACTGAAGTTAGTTACTGCTGCTGCGTGATCGTTAATAAAAGTCTATAAGTTGTAGCAGAAGGGTATTTTCGTCCAGTCAAGTAAAAGATTATTAAACCAGTGGCTAAAGACTAAAGACATTTAAAATGCTGGCTTTAAAGTAAAGACAAGTGCTCTTAGTGGCTATTTGTGCACATCGCCCTTTTAATTATGTACTAGTAGGAGTTATTTTTCTTTTGGTTGGGCCCCATGACATCATTCCTTGTTCGATCGTTATAGGATAAGTTACATTTGTTGACTTATTTTATTAACATATCAACGAACCTTACTTACTTGGACGTTATCAAAGTTCAACATTATTTTGAAATAGGTCTCGAGTTTGAAGAAAAATACTGGACGTACTAAAAACAAGAGTTTAGTAAAGATGGAACAGACTAGAGAGCAATTTTAGATCAGTTTAGCAGTTGCTAAAGGACGTTGAGGTCATTTGGTTGGTGAAATAAGGAATTATAATCTCAAGATATATTGCTGGATTAGCGTATTCTGTATTTACTAGTTGGTACAGTTTGTTATCCGGAGATTAATAATTTGAGGTTATTTATGTCACAATTATGATATTATTTTGATACTATATTGGATAATAATTTTGAGATAAAATAATAAAATAACACATTTCATCTCCAAAGTTTTTAAGAATGATAAATTTAAAATTAAAATAAAAGTTTATGCCAACTTATCTAATTTAAATCAAATGCATGTTTTATATTAATTCCACATACCCAATTTTTAGTCGGTGAAAATCTACTGTAGAACTATTTTTTCCGTCCCAATTTATGTGACGATGTTTGGCTGACAATGCAAGGAGTTTAATAAAGAAAAAAAACTTTTGAAATATGGTCCAAAATAAACCAAGAATATTCGTGTGATATAAATTATCTCATTAAAGTAAAAAAAAATGAACATTTTCAAGTTTAATTTTTGCTAAATACATAAAGATATTATTCTTTTTGGGATTGGTAAAAAAAAAAAGGTATCACATAAATTGAAACGAAAGACATAATATATCAGTTATTATTTAATCTCTATATTATAATTTCATTTAATTATTTTTTGAGATAACTTGTTCCCTGGTCAAAATAAGCCTTAGTAAGGCCTCATTTGTTTTTTAAGATTAAGACGTCCGAATCTGAATACACTTCTGAATATCAAGATATGTACTATTAAGATTAAGACATCTGAATCTGAATACACATCTGAATATACTAAGATGTGTATTAAGATCTGAATACTAAATAGTTAAGACTGTTTGATTTTAACAGTCTTAAAAATCAAGATATGTACTATTAAGATTAAGACATCTGAATCTGAATACACATCTGAATATATTAAGATGTGTATTAAGATCTGAATACTAAATAGTTAAGACTGTTTGATTTTTAACATCTGAATGTATAAAATTTATCTTTATTTGAAAATTAATAAACATAAATTCAAATGAAATACTAACTAAACTAATATTCTATCAATAAAATATATAGTTTTTTAATATATGATAGTTGTTGGTGGTGATGGCTAACGGGTGAATGCCGACTAGATGCGGTGGTTGGTGGTAGTTTTGGTTGATGATGGTGGTTCATGCTAGTAGCTAGTAGCGATTGGTAGTGGTGGCGATTATGATTGAGGATGTTGGTGGTGGGTGATGATAGTTAATAATGGCGGGTGCTGTAGTAGTTGTGATTGAGGAATGTGGCGAGTGGGTGGTGGTAGGTTGATGGGGTGGTCAGTTGTGGTAGTTGAGGTGGACGAGTGTTGATTGTGGGTGAGAATGATGGTGGTCGGAGTGTTGAGTTTGTTGTACTCATAACCAGTACACTGTATTCGTAACTGCATGAACATTTTTATTTTCCAAAGCTAGAAAATTGTGTTAAGTCATGGAAAATTAAGAGTTGTTTTGTGATGATGCCATGTAAGGGGTTTCCTTTCTGATCTTTCAATAAAATGTCAATTGTTATTAATTACTTAATTTTTCATGTTGTAAATTTTAAAAACTTCTCTAAACGAGCTAGGAAGGCTAGATACATAATACATATGCTATGTAGTTAGTGATAGATATTAGTTGTCTTAGATGAGTTGTTACTTTGTTTTGTTTACTGAGGCTTTTCCTGGAGTCACCAGGTAAAGTGCTCTCTCTTTGTAAATCTGAATTTGGTTGACTGGCTGGTAATATAATTTCACATTTATTACCAAAAAATAAATTAAAAACTTCCATAAACAACTTAACTCTATCAACAGTCTTGGGCTTTTTCCAAAGGGTGTAGTAATAAATAAGCTTTATGTTCCTACCGTCTAATGTAGTAAAAATAACACGGGCTAGCCAGTTCTCGGACTGTTCATTCAAAAATAGTCAGCGTTTGCAAAGTTATTGAAAAATAGTCACTATTTTCTGCAACACGGAAAGTTCCAGCATAATATACTGGAGATCAGTGCACCTGTGTATGAACTTCCAGCATATTATGCTGGAACTCCAACACGCGAAAAGTTCCAGTATATTATACTGGAGTATTTTTCCGGATTTCGAACAGTGTTTTCGTTCAGATTTATCTTTACATAAAAAGTGGCTAAATTTCGATTACTTTTGAAACAATAGCTATTTTTTGAATGACCACTTATAAATCTGGCTATTTTTGAATTTCTCCTCTAAAGTAGAGTAGAGTTTACTGTGTAGGTAAGCCTCATAGACCATTTAGCATAAATTTCTCCAATGGCATGTCTAAGATAATAATTGAAATAGAATGTACAAAAGAATATCTAGAAATAGTGATAACTGATATGTCTAGTAAGGAGGTTGCATCCGCTTCACAAAAAGTTTCTTTATATGTATGTATGTGTAAATAAAAATAAAATGTATATATGATATAGAGCGACAACACTTCATAATAATACAAAGTAAATTATCAATTTAGGATAGGAAAAAAAAAGGCTTAAAATCACCACAAATAAGTTGAATGGGACAACATTGCTAACGTAAAATTTTGAATACGCCACTGTATATTCCTCTACTACATATTAAACTCATAGATTAAATCTTATGTTCTTTAAGCTTTGCGCCAACAATATGCATCCTTTAATGCATCTTGTCTTTGATTGAAATATAAGATTATCGTTAGAATGTGCAACAATTTATGATAGTGAGTTATAAATAAACTAACCCGTAACAGCTCGGCCCATTAGTGATATTGTTCACTTTGGGCATAGGCCCCCATGACTTTAAAACGCGTCGCTATGGTTTAAGATATATCTTATTTTAAAATGTGTCACTAGTGTTTGAGATTTTTTTGTTATAGTACAGTGTTTTGTTGTGTGTGTGCTCTTTCTTAGTTTGTCAATTGTCATGGCCGGGAGGAGCTTTTAACAATGTACCTCTTCATTATTGGAGCTTCTAATAATGTACCTTTACAAGTTTTAGTATTCCTGACTTGACAGTCCCTGCTCAATGATGCTTTGTACAGAGTCATGCCTCAATCCAAGCTAGTTTGAGTCAGCTGTATGAATATCATAAACACGATGTTTGGATCTATGCAGATTCATCATGAAATGACAATTTTATAATAGTTGTGAACCTACAACTCCTTTATCCGGGCTTGGGACTGGCAGCGTAAGCAAGCTCCTATAGGCGGAGTTTTGATGTATTGTTATACAGGAAGCAAAATGCATTGGTGTTTGCAGGAAATGAACACCGAGGGCTCGTTCTCTACGAGGGATAAGGGATTAATCTCACCATTAAATTTGAAATGAGTTTATCCCACATTAGGTTGGGATAAAATCCCGGAATAACTAATCCCGGGACTGGTTATTCCGGGATTTGTAGTGTTATTTTTAGCCCAATAGGAGGGTGGACAACTGTCACGATCCGGATTTTCCACCATCGGGAGTCGTGATGGCGCCTACTAATGAGAGCTAGGCAAGCCAAATTTAATTACTTGTCCATTAATTATCTAATCCATTTAACAATTTACGGCAATAATACAAAAAAAAATAACGAAATTCAATAATAAGCGGAAGTCTTAACATTTTATAAAACTGAATAAAAATGCGGAAAGTTCAACAAAATCCTCTACCCAAGACTGGTGTCACTGTACTCACGAACTGCTAAGAATACTACATACAAACGTCTGAAAGAGAATATAAGCTGTTTGTCTAGATTACAATGAGATAACAGATAAAATAAAGGATAGAGGAGACGCCAGGCCTGCAGACGCCTGCAAGGCTACCTCGGGTCTCGCTGAAATGAAGCCTGCTCTCACACTACGGCTGCTGCTGCTCGAATACCTAGACCTGTGCAAAATAGCACAGGGTGTAGTATCAGCACAACCGACCCCATGTGCTGGTAAGTGTCTAGCCTAACCCCGGCGAAGTAGTGACGAGGCTAGACTGGACCACCACATAAACCTGTGCAGTTATATACATACAGCGGAATCGAAATACAAGACAAGTAAACAATATGGGAGGGGAAGCATGCTGTGGGGAGATAACAGTATTAACAGTAAATCCAGAGTAACAGTCTAAAGGCAGCTTAGAATTTACAGCGGACAAGAGACTAATATCCAAAATAAATACACTTGTATCAATAATTGTTGCGGCGTGCAACCCGATCCACAAACATCATTGTTGCGGCGTGCAACCCGATCCATATCATTTAGCATTGTTGCGGCGCGCAACCCGATCCACAATTATCATTCAATGCATGGCATCACCCTTCGTGCTTTAACACTCTTCCTCACCCAATCAATAAATCACAAACAAGGGCAAGGGAATAATAAAACAAGAATGGAAGTCCCGGCAAGGGTACAGAAACAAACAAATAAAAACCCGGCAAGGGTACAACATCAATAACCAACAACGTCCCGGCAAGGGAATAAATCATTAACTCTTCTCTTTCTTTCACTTTCATCTCAAAGTTCACATTATCACTTGAGCCAATGCTCCAAGGAGTTACTTATCTCATACACCTTCACAATTTGTATTTCAGCCCGAGCCAATGCTCCACGAAGTTCAAAGATCACAATCTCTTTCACAAGATCTTTACAACATGTGGGAGTCATCATTTAAGCATGGAAGGCATAACAACAACCAAACTATTTGCAAAACAAGGACTCACGGTCATGCTAGACACCAATGTATAGATACTCGTCACCATGTCTATACATCGTACTCGACAATTAGCAAGTTACAAATAAGGCTCAACTCTTATTCCCTCAAGCTAGGGTTAAACCAAACACTTACCTCGATGCCTTGAACTCAACTCAAGCCTCAACTATGGCTTTACCCCGTGATTCCACCTCCAATCCGCTCGAATCTAGTCACAAATTTCTTAATTTCTTTAATAAACACTAAATGAATCAATTTGAATGCATAAAAATGAATTTTCCAAAGTTTTTCCCAAAAATTCCAAAATCGCCCCCGGGCCCACGTGGTCAAAACTCGAGATTCGAACCAAAACCCGGTTACCCATTCCCCCACGAACTCAAACATGTAAATTGTTTTGAAATCGGACCTCAAATTGAGGTCCAAATCCCCAATTTTTAGAAAACCTAGGTTCTACCCAAAACTCCCAATTTCACCCATGAAAATCTTTGATTTTAAGTGAAAAATATGTCAAATGATGTTAACGATTGAAAGAATTAAGTAAAAATCGACTTACAAATGATTTGGGATGAAACTTGTTCTTGAAAAATCGCTTAAGGAGTTGTATTTTGAAAGTAGGGTGAAAAATGGCCTAAAATTCGACTAAGTATGAAAATTGCTGGGCTGCACATATGGGAATTGCGAACTGCGAACCCCGACCAAATGTGGGAATTGCGAACCATAGTTCGCATTTGCGAACTCAGACCCATCTGGAGACCTTCGCATTTGCGAATAAGGCCTCGCATTTGCGAACACTAGACCTTCGCTTTTGCGAAGGATTTCTTCGCATTTGCGATCCGAGGCAGGCCTGGGCTGGTTTCGTATTTGCGATCCAGCCTTCGCATTTGCGAGTTCGCATTTGCGAATGCGAAGCCTGCAAGCCTGATCATACCAGATTTTTTTTTAAGTTTAAAAATGCACTCCGACACATACCCAAAACTTACCCGAGCTCTCGGGGCTCCAAACCAAATATGCACACAACCTCAAAAACATCCTACGGACTTATACGCACGATCAAATCGCCAAAATAACATCATATACATCGACTCAAGCCTCAAAACTCATGATTACTTCCAAATTTTCATAAAACATCAAATTTTCCATTTTAAGTCCGAAACACGTCAAACGACCTCCGTTTTCAACCAAACTTTACAGAAAGCGCTTAAACCATATATAAGACTTGTACCGGGCTCCGGAACCAAAATACGGGCCCGATACCATAGTCTTTTAATCAAATTTCATTTTCATTTTCCTTAATCATTTTCAGAAAACAATTTCACACAAAAATCCATTTCTCAGGCTTGGGACCTCGGAATTCGATTCCGGGCATACGCCCAAGTCCCATATTTTCATACGGACCTACCGGGACCGTCAAATCACGGGTCCGGGTCCGTTTACCCAAAATATTGACCGAAGTCAAATTTATTCATATTAATATCAAAATTTAGCATTTTTCACACAGAATTCATATTTAAGCTTTCCGGCTACGCGCCCGGACTGCGCACACAAATCGAGGCAACCCTAAATGAGGTTTTCAAGGCCTCGGAAGTACAGAATGGGTAAGAAAATAGGTGATGAGTGATGACCCTTTGGGTCGTCACATTCTCCACCTCTAAATCAACTGTTCGTCCTCGAACGGACAAAAGAAAGAAGTACCTAAGTCGGGAAAAAGATGAGGATAACGACCCCGCATATCGGACTCGGACTCCCAGGTCGATGCCTCAGGAGGCTGACCTCTCCACTGAACACGAACAGAAGGAAAACTCTTGGATCTCAACTGAGGAACCTGCCGGTCTAGAATAGCTACGGCTCCTCCTCATAAGACAAATCCTTGTCCAACTGGACAGTGCTGAAGTCTAACACGTGGGCTGGATCGCCGTGATACCTCCGAAGCATGGATACATGAAAAACTGGATACACGGCTGATAAGCTAGGCGGCAATGCAAGTCTATAAGCCACCTCTCCCACTCGATCAAGAACCTCAAACGGACCAATGAACCTTGGGCTAAGCTTGCCCTTTTTCCCAAATCTCATCACGCCCTTCATAGGCGACACTCGGAGCAATACCCGCTCACCAACCATAAATGCCACATCTCGAACCTTGCGGTCTGCATAACTCTTTTGCCTAGCCTGAGCTGAACGAAGCCTATCCTGAATGATCTTGACCTTGTCCAAGGCCTCCTGAACCTAATCTGTACCCAACAACCGAGCCTCTCCCGGCTCAAACCATCCAACCGGAGACCGACATCGCCTACCATATAAAGCCTCATAAGGGGCCATCTGGATGCTTGACTGGTAGCTGTTGTTGTAGGCAAACTCCGTCAAAGGCAAGAACTGATCCCACGAACCTCCAAAGTCAATAACATAAGCTCGAAGCATATCCTCCAAAATCTGAATAGTCCGCTCGGACTGCCCGTCCGTCTGGGGATGAAATGTTGTGCTCAACTCAACCCGTGTGCCCAACTCTCGCTGAACTGCTCTCCAGAAGCGCGAGGTAAACTGCGCACCCCGGTCCGAAATGATAGATGCTGGCACACCATGAAGGCGAACAATCTCCCGGATATAAATCTCAGCTAATCTCTCGGATGAATAGGAGATTGCCACATGAATGAAATGCGCTGACTTGGTCAGCCTATCCACAATGACCCAAACTGCATCGAACTTCTTCCGAGTCAACGGAAGTCCAGTAACGAAGTCTATTGTGATCCTCTCCCACTTCCACTCGGGAAGCTCAATCCTCTGAAATACACCACCAGGCCTCAGATGCTCATATTTAACCTGCTGACAATTCAAACAACGAGCCACATATGCTACGATATCCTTCTTCATTCTACGCCACGAATAATGCTGCCGCAAATCCTGATACATCTTCGCGGCGCCCGGATGAATAGAGTATCTGGAGCTATGGGTCTCCTCTAAAATCAACTCTCGAAGCCCATCCACATTGGGCACACAAACTCGCCCCTGCAATCTCAAAACTCCATCCGCATCTAAGGTAACCTGCTTGGCACCTCCTCGCTGCACCGTGTCTCTAAGGACACACAAATGAGGATCATCAACTGCCGATTACGGATACGCTCCAAAAATGAAGAACGAGCGACCGTGCAAGCTAACACACGACTGGGCTCAGAAACATCCAGTCTCACGAACTGATTGGCTAAAGCCTGAACATCCAAAGCAAGCGGCCTCTGACTGACCGGAATATAAGCAAGACTGCCCATACTGGCTGACTTCCTACTCAAAGCATTGGCCACCACATTGGCCTTCCCCGGATGTTACAGAATGGTGACATCATAATCCTTCAACAATTCCAACCACCTCCTCTGCCTCAAATTCAACTCCTTTTGCTTGAACAAGTACTGAAGACTCTTGTGATCAGTGAACACCTCACACGCCACGCCATACAGATAATGCCTCCAAATCTTCAAGGCGTGAACTATGGCTGCCAACTCTAGATCATGCACTGGATAGTTCTTCTCATGAATTTTCAACTGTCTCAAAGCATAGGCAATGACCTTTCCATCCTGCATCAACACTGCTCCAAGCCCAATAGGGAAGCATCACAATAGACTGTATAGGGCCCTGAACCTGTGGGCAAAACCAACACGGGTGCCGTAGTCAGAGTTGTCTTGAGCTTCTGAAAGCTCGCCTCACACTCATCCGACCATCTGAACTAGGCACCCTTCTGGGTCAATCTGGTCATCGGGGCTGCAATAGATGAAAACCCCTCCACGAACCGTCTGTAGTAGCCTGCCAACCCCAAGAAACTCCGAATCTCTGTAACTGATGCTGGTCTAGGCCAGCTCTTGATTGCCTCTATCTTCTTTGGGTCCACCTGAATACCCTCGGCTGATACAACATGACCCAAAAATGCAACCGAACCCAACCAGAATTCACACTTCGAGAACTTAGCATATAACTGACTATCCCTCAGAGTCCGAAGAACCACTCTAAGATGTTGCTCGTGCTCCTCCTAGATGCAGGAGTATATCAATATATCATCAATGAACACTATCACGAATGAATCCAAATAAGGCCTGAACACTCGGTTCATCAGGTCCATGAAAGCTGCTGGGGCATTTGTCAACCCAAATGACATAACCAAGAACTCATAATGCCCATACCGAGTGCGGAAGGCTTTCTTAGGGACATCGGATGCCCTAATCCTTAACTGATGGTAACCAGATCGCAAGTCAATCTTGGAAAATACCCTGGCACCCTGAAGCTGGTCGAACAAATCATCAATCCTCGGCAGTGGATACTTATTCTTGACCGTTACCTTATTCAATTGCCGGTAATCAGTACACATTCTCTTTGACCCATCCTTCTTCTTGACAAATAACACCGGCGCACCCCAAGGTGAGACACTGGGCCTAATGAAACGCTTCTCAAGCAAATCCTGCAACTGTTCTTTTAACTCCTTCAACTCCGGCGGGGCCATACGATATGGCGGAATAGAAATGGGCCGAGTTCCCGGAGCCAGATCAATGCAGAAATCTATATCCCTGTCGGGTGGCATACCAGGCAAGTCTGAAGGAAAAACATCAGGGAAATCATGACCAACGGGCACAGAATCAATAGAGGGAACCTCAGCACTGGAATCCCGAACATAAGCTAAATAAGCCAAACACCCCTTCTCGACCATACGCCGAGCCTTCACATACGATATGACACTGCGGGTAGAATGACCTGGAGTCCCTCTCCACTCTAAACGAGGCATACCCGGTAAAGCTAAGGTCACCGTCTTGGCATGCAGTCCAAGATAGCGTGATAGGGTGATAACCAATCCATCCCCAATATAATGTCAAAGTCGACCATATTTAAAAGCAATAAATCTACACGAGTCTCCAGGCCCCCAATCACCACAACACCATAGCGATGGACTCGATCGACCACAATAGAATCACCCACCGGTGTAGACACATAAACAGGAATACCCAATGCATCACTAGGCATGATCAAATACGGGGCGAAATAGGATGACACATACGAATACGTATACCCCGGATCAAACAACACTGAAGCATCTCTATCACAAACCAGAACCGTACCTGTAATAACCGCATCTGAAGCCTCTGCCTCGGCCTAGCCTGAAGAGCATAACATCGGGGTTGGGCCCCACCACCCTGAACCATATCTCTAGGTCGAACTGCTGCTGGATGGCCTCCACCCCTGGCGGTCTGAGCTCCACCTCTATGACCTTTACCTCCACCTCTAGTACCTCTACCCCCGCCTCTAGCTGGCTGGGCTGGCTGTGGAGCATCTGGTGCCTGAATCATAGGACGGGGACCCTACTGCTGCGACTGAGTACCCCTCAATCTCGGACAAGCCCTCCTGATGTGGCCATACTCACCACACTCATAACATCCCTCCGAACGTTGTGGCTGAGGAAACTGAGGCTGACCCTGGCAACCTGAATGACCCCCACGGAAACTCTGAAGTGGCGGTGCGCTGATAGGAGCTGGCGGTGCACTGAATGCCTGCTGATCAGAATAATGTGCCTGAGAACCACGGCCACCTGATGCACCGTGAGAAATCTGGAGAGCTGATTGAAAGGGCCTAGGAGGATGGCCTCTGCCATATGAATCTCTACCTCCAGACGAGGTACCACTGAATCTGCCGGAATGACGGGCTCTCTTGTCTCCCCCGTGACCACCTCCCTGTGATAGAACCATCTCAACTCTGCGGGCCACATTGGTCGCCTCCTGAAAGCTGATCTCACTGCCAGTCTCCCTATCCATCTGGAGACGAATCGGCTGGATCAAACCATCAATAAATCTCCTCACCCTCTCTCCCTCTCGGTGGGAAGTATAACAAGAGCATGGCGAGCTAGATCAATGAACCTGGTCTCATATTGAGTGACCGTCATAGAACCCTGCTGGAGGCGCTCAAACTGCCTCTGATAAGCATCTCTCTGAGTAACGGGGAGAAACTTCTCCAGAAACAACTCTAAAAACTGCTCCCAAGTCAAAGACGGCAACCATGCTGGTCTGGCTAAGCAATAATCTCTCCACCAAGTCTTGGCAGATCCAGATAGGCGAAAGGCGGTAAAATCGACCCCATTGGTCTCAACAATACCCATGTTCCGAAGAACCTCGTGGCAGCTATATAAGAAATCCTGGGGATCCTCAGAAGAAGCACCGCTGAATGTAGTAGTGAAGAGCTTGGTGAACCTATCCAACCTCCATAAAGCATCGGCAGACATAGCTGCCCCATCACCGTCCTGGGCTACCACACCCGGCTGAGCTGCTCCAACTGGCTGAACTGCTGGAGTCTGAATCAGGGGAACTCCCTGCTCCGGAGTACGAGTAGCAGGAGTCTGGGCCCCTCCTCCAGCCTGAGAGACGGCTGGTGCTATCGGAAGCATACCTGCTCGGGTAACGCTCTCCATGAGGCCCACCAATCGGACTAGAGCGTCCTGAAGAACTGGGGTAGCAATAAACCCCTCTGGGACCTGAGTTGGGCCCACCGGAACTGCTGGGGCTGGGGCCGGAACCTCCTCGTCGAAGTCAACCTGAGGCTCCGCCACTGGTGCTACTGCTCGGGGCTGAGCTCCGCCCTTACCTCGGCCTCTAGCACGGCCTCGGCCTCGCCCTCTGCCCCTAGCGGGAGCTGTCTGGGGCTCAGACTGCTGATCGAAAGATGAAGAAGCGCGTGTTCTCGCCATCTGCGAGAGAACAGAGTAGAAATTCAATTAGCATTGAGAAACCAAACCGTACGACGAGAAAGAACAATTGTGAAACTTTTCCTAACTCGGTAGCCTCTGGGGATAAATACAGATGTCTCCGTACCGATCCCTCAGACTCTACTAAGCTTGTCCGTGAGTTGTGAGACCTATGTAACCTAGAGCTCTAATACCAACTTGACACGATCCGGATTTTCCACCCTCGTGAGTCGTGATGGCGCCTACTAATGAGAGCTAGGCAAGCCAAATTTAATTACTTGTCCATTAATTATCTATTCCATTTAACAATTTACGGCAATAATACAAAAAAAATAACGAAATTCAATAATAAGCGGAAGTCTTAACATTTTATAGAACTGAATAAAAATGCGGAAAGTTCAACAAAATCCTCTACCCAAGACTGGTGTCACTGTACTCACGAACTGCTAAGAATACTACATACAAACGTCTGAAAGAGAATATAAGTTGTTTGTCTCGATTAGAATGAGATAACAGATAAAATAAAGGATAGAGGAGACGCCGGGCCTGCAGACGCCTGCAAGGCTACCTCGGGTCTCGCTGAAATGAAGCCTGCTCTCACACTACTGCTGTTGCTGCTCGAAACCTAGACCTGTGCAAAATAGCACAGAGTGTAGTATCAGCACAACCAACCCCATGTGCTGGTAAATGTCTAGCCTAACCCCGGCAAAGTAGTGACGAGGCTAGACCGGACCACCACATAAACCTGTGTAGTTATATATATACATCGGAATCGAAATACAAGACAAGTAAACAATATGGGAGGGGAAGCATGTTGTGGGGAGATAACAGTATTAGCAGTAAATCCAGAGTAACAGTCTAAAGACAGCTTAAAATTTACAGCGGACAAGAGACTAATATCCAAAATAAACACACTTGTATCAATAATTGTTGCGGCGCGCAACCCGATCCCAATATATATAACATTACTGTTGCGGCATGCAACCCGAGCAATATCGTTTAGCATTGTTGCGGCGTGCAACCCGATCCACAAATATCATTGTTGCGGCATGCAACCCGATCCATATCACTTAGCATTGTTGCGGCGCGCAACCCGATCCACAAATATCATTTAATGCACGGAATCACCCTTTGTGCTTTAACACTCTTCCTCACCCAATCAACAAATCACAAACAAGGGCAAGGGAATAATAAAACAAGAATGGAAGTCCCGGCAAGGGTACACAAACAAACAAATAAAAACCCGGCAAGGGTACAACATCAATAACCAACAACGTCCCGACAAGGGAATAAATCATTAACTCTTCTCTTTCTTTCACTTTCATCTCAAAGTTCACATTATAACTTGAGCCACATCTCCAAGGAGTTACTTATCTCATATACCTTCACAATTTGTATTTCAACCCGAGCCAATGCTCCACGAAGTTCAAAGATCACAATCTCTTTCACAAGATCTTTACAACATGTGGAAGTCATCATTTAAGCATGGAAGGCATAACAACAACCAAACTATTTGCAAAACAAGGACTCACGGTCATGCAAGACACCAATGTATAGATACTCGTCACCATGTCTATACATCGTACTCGACAATTAGCAAGTTACAAATAAGACTCAACTCCTATTCCCTCAAGCAAGGGTTAAACCAAACACTTACCTCGATGCCTTGAACTCAACTCAACCTCAGCCTCAACTTTGGCTTTACCCCGTGATTCCACCTCCAATCCGCTCGAATCTAGTCACAAATTACTTAATTGCTTTAATAAACACTAAATGAATCAATTTGGATGCATAAAAATGAATTTCCCAAAGCTTTTCCCAAAAATTCCAAAATCGCCCCCGGGCCCACGTGGTCAAAACCCGAGATTCGAACCAAAACCCGGTTACCCATTCCCCCAATTTTTAGAAAACCTAGGTTCTACCCAAGACCCTCAATTTCACCCATGAAAATCTTTGATTTTAAGTGGAAAATATGTTAAATGATGTTAATGATTGAAAGAATTAAGTAAAAATCGACTTACAAATGATTTGGGATGAAACTTGTTCTTGAAAAATCGCCTAAGGAGTTGTATTTTGAAGTGGGGTGAAAAATGGCCTAAAATTCGACTAAGTATGAAAATTGCTGGACTGCAGATATGGGAATTGCGAACTGCGAACCCCGACAAATGTGAGAATTGCGAACCATAGTTCGCATTTGCGAACTCAGACCCATCTGGAGCCTTCGCATTTGCGAATAAGGCCTCGCATTTGCGAACACTTGACCTTCGCTTTTGCGAAGGATTTCTTCGCATTTGCGATCCGAGGCAGGCCTGGGCTGGTTTCGCATTTGCGATCCAGCCTTCGCATTTGCGAGTTCGCATTTGCGAACCAGCCTTCGCAAATGCGAAGCCTGCAGGCCTGATCATACCAGATTTTTTTTTAAGTTTAAAAATGCACTCCGACACCTACCCAAAACTCACCCGAGCCCTCGGGGCTCCAAACCAAATATGCACACAACCTCAAAAACATCCTACGGACTTACTCGCGCGATCAAATCGCCAAAATAACATGATATACATTGAATCAAGCCTCAAAACTCATGATTTCTTCCAAATTTTCATAAAACATCAAATTTTCCATTTCAAGTCCGAAACACGTCAAACGACGTCCGTTTTCAACCAAACTTTACAGAAAACGCTTAAACCATATATAAGACTTGTACCGGGCGCCGGAACCAAAATACGAGCCCGATACCATAGTCTTTTAATCAAATTTCATTTTCATTTTCCTTAATCATTTCCAGAAAACAATTTCACACAAAAATTCATTTCTCAGGCTTGGGACCTCGGAATTCGATTCCGGGCATACGCCCAAGTCCCATATTTTCCTACGGACCCACCGGGACCGTCAAATCACGGGTCCGGGTCCGTTTACCCAAAATGTTGAGCGAAGTCAAATTTATTCATATTAATATCAAAATTTAGCATTTTTCACACAGAATTCATATTTAAGCTTTCCGGCTACGCGCCCGGACTGCGCACACAAATCGAGGCAACCCTAAATGAGGTTTTCAAGGCCTCGGAAGTACAGAATGGGTAAGAAAACGGGTGATGACTCTTTGGGTCGTCACAACAACAATCTCGAGATAACTAATCCCGAAATAATTAGTCCTAGGATGAGTTGTTTCCCAACCAAACGACTCCTAAGTTCTCGGGTGCAACAACTGAGTAAGTGGTTGTATCCTGCCTTATACATAATTCAATTATGCTTGTGTTTATGGTGCAGAAGGCATTATGACATTGGGGAAAAGTCTAAACTGACAATGAATATTTGGTCTAAAAAAGGTACAACAAACATAACATTAAGGACAAGACTCAAAAATGTAATGTCTCCAAAACAAGTTTAAGTTCCATTAATGAGGACTAACCAACAATTTCAACTAATAAAGGAGCCATGACAGCAAGAAAGTTTGGCTATTCACTGATGCTAAAGGTAAAAACAGATAAAACATAACTTTTCACAGGGAAAACATTACTTACTGGTCAATGACACTTTTAAATTGAAATTAAGCACTTGCAGCTAGACGATGGTGTAACACGTCAACAGTCTGAAGATGCAGAATTTTCTGCAAAGAGGATGAGTTTTATCGTAAAAGAAATCATCTCATTAAGGTTGCTCTTTGAAGAGTTTCTAGTTCAGTTATAACTTGGTCAAGCGCGACCAATTGCAGTCAGAAACTTTCACAATTAGTATGCAGGCTAGAACAATCCTATTTGAAAGTTATTACTCGGACAATACGGACTGTTAAGAATCTTGATCTCCTTTACGAAGATGTGTCTTTTGACTTTGATCAGCTTTTACTAGCCTTCCTCTTGCCCGAGGATCAAGTTTTACATCAGCTGTTTCTTTTGAGCCCTTATTTCCAATTGTAGGGTTTTCAGCTTGAATTGATTTTGGAAAAATTTTGCACCTGGTGTGATGTCTGTTTTGACATGAATTGCAACTTTTCAAGCCTGAAATTAGTTCTGCTTTCGTCTTGCCCCTATTTCTTATCATCTGATCATTATCTGCAAACAAAATTCCAATACTTTCAGCAAAATAGTGCAGAATCAAGAATAACTTTTGGAAATGTATCAGCAAAATTCCTATTTCTCATCTAAGCAAATTTGTTAGATGAGTTGGTAAGTTCATTTCTGATGCGAGAATAATGCAGATCCGTCGTGCTCAATCAAATACAGCAAATTTCCCTTGATGTCTCACTGAAAACCAGTACTTATATGTTGATTATGTGCATGAAGTGTATTTATTTGAATAGCCGAAGTATATATCCGATGCACTGGCAAACTACGCGAGGGTATCATTAGTCATGTTAGTGTAGAATCACCCCTTATTACTCTGCTTTATCCATTTAGGTAATATGGAGAGACAACATAAATTCCCCTTGATGTCTCACTGAAAACCAGTACTTATATGTTGATTATGTGCATGAAGTGTATTTATTTGTATAGCCGAAGTATATATCCGATGCACTGGGAAACTACGCGAGGGTATCATTAGTCATGTTAGTGTAGAATCACCCCTTATTACTCTGCTTTATCCATTTAGGTAATATGGAGAGACAACATATTACCTAAAAGGTGTGGTATCATTATCAGCAGAACTCGTGCGAAGTAGCTCACAAATCGCAATGAAGATGAACCTACTCTACATACCTATTACGGGTTTCCTTTTCTTATACACAGCCACACTTACTGGCCCGAAAATAACAATTTTAAATTTAAGGTATCAGCAAAAAGCTGTTCAGATCCATAAGGACGGGGAATGTAAGATTTACATGATAATGTCAACAAAAAGCACGTAAAATGTAAATGTCAAGTGCATTTTCAGGTTTCTTCCATCGCACTTTGTTCATGAACAAATACGGTTGTGCTACACCATTCAGTATCTAGAAGTTCAAGTTTGGGTTACCCCCACGAAGGAGTTAATTCTACAATGCAAAGTTTATCAGGGATTACCAGGACTTGATAAGACTGCACGTGGTCGTGGGACTGAACTGGCCCTTGCATTTGTTTTGCTTCCACCAGAAATGTTTTGGTTATTGTCCTTTGTTCTCCCTGACCAATCAGCAGAGTGAATGCCAATCCGCTTTTAAAGTAGGCGGTAACAAAAAGTTGTAAAAAGAAGTATGTAACCTGTTGATGATGAAATCCCATGTCTATCTGGGCTTAAAATACATGCTCGGGGTATCCTCACAACTGATGTTGGCGAATCATCTTTATACACCATCAGAAAAGAGCAAAGGAGAAAAAGCAAGGAAAAGGTCAGACACTACTAAAGCTGAGAACAAATAAAATGATGGATATGGAAAGGCAATGATGTATTGATGGAATCAGTTGAATACTACAATAGTATGTCCGAAGTTGTTGCTGGATGTTAATATGCAAACTCCCATTTTTTGCTTAAATCCAACCATCTATACTGTGTGTGTCATGGTTTTGAAAATGGTGTACTGTGAAATTAACCAACAAATCAAAGCCTTCAATGAGCATTATGCAAGACAACAAAACGTGAGAAGTAGCAAGAACTACAGGGATTTGGAGACTTAAAACAAAACATATTCTCATAGTCACAAGATAGAAGATGGATATGCATCCGCTAAAGCTGACCTGGTTGATCAACCATAGAAAGCTGTGGTATTAGTGGTAATCAAGCGACACATCAGAAAGCTTTTGAATAGGGTCATCAAACACAGTACAGTACTGGAAGGAAGTCTAATCATGCAACACATCAGGATTCAGCTCAAAATAGACAAGGTCAAGGACCAGCATACACAAAATGGAAATGCTCTAAGCCTCTACTTCTAGGATTATTTACAAGTAGAAATCTGTAAGAGGTTAAGTAGAATATGATGCCGTGCATTATTCCTTTGCTTGCATCAGGATATTACAATTAAATCCATACTTACAATGTGCCATGCTTAAGGAAAGCAGGAGTATACGCAAAAGAAAACTAAGTCAACTACAATTAGTTTGATGAATTGTATAGAACCATCATTACAGCATTTTAAGAAACAAATAGCAAGTCAGACCAATGTCGCCATGTCGATATCCATTTACAAGAAAAATTTAAATCGAAAAATAGATCCTCTACATCCATATCAACTCGACAATCAAAGCCTATTCAATTCAACTACACCTAAATATAATAGATGAGCCTCCACATCCATTTCGCTCCATTTGAGCTGATTTCATCCAATATTGACTAACAATTAGTCTTCTACGGCAAATTAATTAGGATCTGTTTAAAACTAGAGGTACTTAGTTATCACAACACTGACATACAAGTCTAAATAGCAAAAAATTATAATATCTAGAAGGTTTGATTTTGGGCTAAAGCTATAGGAAGGTATGATGTTGATCCAGAATCCTCATAAAACAGAATTTTTTTAAGTTCCCCTAATCTTGCATGATAAAGAGCAATCCAAAAATAGTTAATCACAACAACAACAACAACCCAGTGTAATCACATAAGTGGGGTCTGGGCAGAGTAGTGTGTTGTTTCCAATAGACCCTCAGCTCTCACACACACACACAAAAGCTAAAATAGAAATTGATTGCAAGACCAAGTTATATTAGCAAAAAACAAAGATAATATAAGAATGAAAGATGGGATTCAACAGACAAAAGTATACCTGAAGAAGATAAGTCACTTAAGGAAAGGGATTCAAAAGCCTTCAATGATGGCAAAGACTCATATGCATACTCATCGTCTTCTTCTTTCTGTTGCCTCACCTTAACCCTTGGGTACACTTCCAAATTTCAAAAAAAAAAAAAATCAGAATCCAATATGCATAGAAGATTAAAGAAAATAAAACAAACCAAAATTGGAACTCACTTTGACTTTTGACTTGCAGAAGCTTAAGAATTTAACAAGTAAAATGAATACCAAGAGTCAACCAGCTATCTCTGATTCTGAAAACCCATCTCAGCAAATAATATCAAAAAAGCAAAATCAGGATCATATTCAGAAAAGATCAGAAAATCATAAGAAAACACCCAAAAATTCCACTTGACTTTTGACTTGATAAAGTTTCAAAACTTGACAAGTAACTAAACTTTACCTGCTGCTTGGCTTCAGATGTCTCTAAATTTGATAAAACAATGAATTAGTGGGATTTTTGGGGGTTTAAAGGTGAAATATTTGGTAATGAAAGTGAAAAAGACATGAGAAGCATGTGGTGAATATTCAATGGAAACAAGTAATATAAAAGGTGAAAATCACGTTCTTTTTTGGTAAGTTGATTAAGATTTTGTGTGGGGTTTATACTTGTATTATGCTTTGTTGAGGTCAAAGGGGCAAATTAGAGAATGGATCCTATTTGAAAGAACTTTCGGCAGAATCAGATGCGTTTCAGAAGCATGTACGGTAGGTAATGGTAGAAAGATGGTCAACTAATTGCTGGTTCCTTTCACGTTTCCGTTTCCTTTTTGTCTCTTTCTCTCTTTTTTTATGTAACGTGCCAAGTAGGAATAGGACTTACATGCTTTTAGGATTGCAAGAGGTGCACGTGTCACCTTAGACAAACTCCATATCGTAATGAGAATGGAAAGTGAGGATAAATCCGTACGGGTCTAGGATAGTAATTGTAAATTTATTTTAGATTTTTTATGTATCACAATGTCCTATACATGCATAGGCGGATACAATATTTTAATTTGATTCATTTATTCATTAGGTTCTTATTACTAGGGGTGTTCATGGTTCAGTTTTGATCAGTTTTTCCTTTAAAGAAATCAAACCAAGTAAGTCGGTTCTTAAAATATTGGAACCAAACCAAACCAATTAAGTCGATTTTTTATCGATCCGATTTTTGTCGGGTTTTCGATTTTTTCGGTTATTTATCGGTTTTTTCTTAAATATGAGACATACACTGCCAAACACATATTCTGGCGACTACGTTTTCAACATAACACTATCAAACCAATTGCTCTTTGAAAAATGTATCATTTACCAAGATATATTGATGATAATTGAATCAAATAGGCTACTTTAAGTACTCAATTAAAAATTGATTATTTTTAACATGAAATAAGTTCTTTTACATAGCAAAAGAAAACTACCAATCAAACTAGAATGAAAAGGCAAAGAATTAGATTATTATATAGCAAAGGACTAGACTAAAAATACAAATGACTAATATGTACCGTAAAATTTATATATATATATATATATATATATATATATATATATATATATATATATATATATATATATAATAAATTTAAATAGCTACTTCTATAGTCGATTTGGTTCGGTTTTCTCCGGTTGTTTTTTTATTAAAACAAAAACCAAACCAATTTTAAAATTCAAAACCAAAGCCAAACCAAACCTAAAATATATCGATTTTTTTGATCGGTTTGGTTCGATTTTTCGGATTTTTTTTTAATATCCCTACTTATCACTAGATTCATCAAACTTTAAAGTTTATCGATTTTAATGTAGTAAGTAATAGTTTTTGAAATATGTTATTTGTTGAAAGCGTTGAGTTTAAAATACGTCGGTTATGTGCTCCATCCGCCATTGTTAATAGGGATGACAATGGAATGAGATTCAACAAAGTAAGATGAGCAAAAAGAATTTATTATCATTATTATTATTGTTGTTGTTGTTATTATTATTTTCGAATTACTCGATTCAAGATAAAATCCATTCTTAAAAGAAAGAACACGGAGATAACTTTTCAGACTCCGAGCTGATATTCAGAATCATCCACAATTATCAATATCTTCAACACATTGCATACATAGTCCGATCAAAAAATAAACTTTGCCAAATCAAAAGTTTTCTTCTTCAAAAATGTCACTCGTGCTATCGAGGCCTCCTTAACTACTATTTTTAATGTCCCCTCTTCTGCCATTTTTGGTAAATACTTAGGTTTTCATCTATCAACACATTTTCCCAAATGGAGAGATTACCAATTCATACTTGATAAAATGAATAATAAGCTTTCGGGCCGGAAAGCTAATCTTACAATCAGTCCTAGTAACTATTCCTAATTATTCCATGCAAACCAACCTTCTCCTCGCTTCTACTAGAAACCACATAAATCGCATCAACGTAACTTTCTTTGGGGATCCACCACAGTAAAAAGAGGATCCACATTGTGAATTGGGATGTGGTCACCAAGCCTAAGCCCCTAGATGGCTTGAGACTCTACAAAACCCATGCCAAAAACTTAGACATGCTAGCAGGTTTACTCTAGTGCTCCCAAAGCAGCACTGTCACGTTGTGGGTGTAACACTCTGTAAATTCGAACTAGGTGTAGACGTGTTAAATGAGTACTGTTTTATTTTAGACATATAAAGTCCTATCAGGATGAGTATAGGTGAAAATAGTCGTTTGGAATCAAGACGAGGAGTGAGGTGCATAAGATTCGATAAAATCGACTAAGTTTTATGGAAGATCTGTCTTTCAGACTGATTTCATGAAGTTCTGTCAGGAATTGGAGAAAAATCAAAACATAAAGTTCTTGGCCTTTAAAATATGTTTCGAACGATATATTGTAGAGCCCGAAAAGATGTGTGTGCAAAACGTTATGTACATTTTACTGGACAATATGCAGATGCGCGCCCAGGTGCGACCGGATGGTCCCGTGCGCGGCCGCGCACTTGTGGCAGTGCTACTGCCCTTCTGCACATTCAGCTTCACATATGGGCCTTCAGGTGCGACGGAGCGCACCCGGTGGGTCATTTTACAAGCCCTACCTCGTCCCCCACACCCCCAAAACACAAAAACTTGCTCTAGAAAGGAAAGCTCTCAAGAACCTAACTCTTCAAAGGTCCCTCCACCATCCAAGGTAAGTTCTAATGGTGATTCTAAGTTAATTTCAATTCTCTAAAACTTTATTAACATGGGTAAACCCTTCAAATCATTAGATATTCGACTGGGACATCATAGTTGAGAGAAGAAACCCTAGAACTCGAATTCAAGAGGATTGAACGTCAAAAGGTAATACCTTCATCCTCCAATTTATTATAGCATTGGATTAATGATTATAAACTCCAAGTTCATGAGATATGAGTTGATAGCTTTAATAGAAAACCATGAACGGTTATAAGCTTGGATTGTTGGTTGTGGATTATTGATTAAGGATATCGTTTATCTTATGGGTGATAAAGAAAGGTGTTGATTATAGCAATTTGAGGTTTTAGAATTCATCTAGGAGCAAGATAATATGTTGTTGGGTGTAGAAACACCATTAATGAGGGCTATGAAGCTTTATACCCACCAAGTGTTTGATAAAAATGTGACCGAAACATGAGTATTATTGCTAATTTGGAATCACTTTTGACTTGTATTGATATAGATTAAATTTGAAAGGGTTGGCGAATGTTGTATTACGCTCAAGAGCAGGAAGTTAAGGTATATGAGACTAACTCTCTATGTTTGGGAATGTTAATGATTCTCCATACACTACGTTTCTTTTACGACATTACTAATTGTCTCATAAATATAGTTAAGCCTAGATCCTTGAATAGTTACAGAAATTCTATTCTCTAGCTGCATAACGCGTTCATGACTTTCATTCTAAACGTTTTGAGCTCAGTGTGTAATCAATAAAGACTTGGGGTTGATGCCAATGAGTCTCAGTCTAGATTACTCAGCATGTCATAAACAATTGAAGTTTCAGTTTTCATAATCAGTTCAAGAATACATGTCTCAGATTCCAGTATCATGTAACTCAATATGATTCAATATTTCAGCATCACATGTTGCAGTATGATTCTCAGTTCCTGAATTTAAATCCCTGAATGTTGAACACCTATATTTGGGCTTGAGGCCGTAGTTTATATGCTTTACGCATATTTGGGCCTGAGGTATGCATTTTGGGCCTGAGGCCGTAGTTATGTATACATATACTTGGGTCTGAGGTCGTAGCTTGTGCACATATATATTGGGCTCGAGGCCATAGTTTATTTAGATAAACTGGTTGTTCATCATTCAGAAGAGGTAGTATTCATATCCTTACTTCCTTTGTTTTGTTCAGTTATCAGTTATCATGTAGTTATCAGTATCAGTTATCATTTCAGTTATCGGTTATCATTTTAGTTTTAGTTTCAACAGTTATCATTTCATTTATCAATTTTCAATTCTCAGTTATTAACTCAGTATCAGTTTCAGCATTTATAGTTCTTTCTTTCAGTTGCTTTACATACAAGTGCAATTCAAATGTACTGACGTCCCTTTTGCCTGGAGCCTGCATCTCACAATGCAGATAATGATTACAGGTTGACGATTTAGAGCGCTAGGATTCTCGTACCAACTATTTGGTGATTCCCAGTTCTTTCGGGGCATTATCATTACCTTACAGTCTTCAGTATTTTCAGACAGTCAATGTTTTCAATACTTCATTAGAGGCTTTATAGACTAGAGTAACAGTTAGACAGAATCGCAGGCTTTTCATGTTAAGCAATGTTTGCTACAGATATGTTTCAGAATTATATTAGTGTTTTCGCACTTGATTTATATCATTCAGACTTTCAGTATATCAACATGTGTTAGTTTATCTTTTGCATTCAGTATGTTATGATCTCACATGTTGATTCCATCCAGCCAGTTGGTTCGCTCGGTCATATGTAGTCAGGCATCGGGTGTCGTGTTACATCCAGGCCCAGGTTCGGGGCATGACAAAGCTTTGTATCAGAGCACTAGGTTCAAGAGTCTTAGGGAGTCTATGAAGCTGTGTCCAGTAGAGTTTCCTTTTATATGTGTATGCCAGCCACTCATATAAATGGTTAACTACCAAGACATTCAGGATTGTCTCATTTCTTTCTACTCTAGGTCATGCCATAAAGCTTATAGCACTAGGTAACCTTCTCATCCTATCGAATTCCAAACGTATCAAATGCCCAGCGACGAGCAAGAAAAACCCAAGGTCCTAGAGAGGTTGATTGCCCATTGGGGTATAATTATGGAGCATAGGTTGGTAATAGATGAGACTTGAAAGGATGCAATGGATAGTAGTACAGATTAGAGCATAATCTTATCAGAAAGTACAAAAGCAGTTATCATATTTTATGGTTATCAGTTTACCTCAAGTATCAGTTATACAGTCTTTTAGTTAGCAGGTTTATGGTTATTCAGTACATCATTATTCTGTTATTTAGTTACCGAATCTTCAATTTTCAGTATATCCAAATTCTGGTAACTTGTGACAGTGATGCATTTGGGTGCTAAAAGAAAATGTAAGTAACAGTAATTACAGCAAAATCTTAGCATGTTTTAGGTCCGGATTAATACCCAAGACTCGTCGGATGATGCAGGAAGTGATTTATCAGATGATGGTATACTCTGAAGGACAAGTTTGTGTATAATAGTGTATCCGTATATGTTTCAAACTTTAGTATTCTGGGAGGGTGAGGGCAGGAACGAGGTAGGTATCTTGGTTGATAAGGACCTCTGTGAACTAGTGGTGGAGGTTAGGAGGGTGAATGACAGGCTGACAACTATTGAGCTAGTTGTTGGAGGTTTTACTTTGAACATAATCAGTACGTACGCACCCCAAGCAGGCTTTGATGAGGAAGTCAAGAGGCGTTTCTGGGAGGATTTAGATAAGATGATGCGTGGTATCCCGCTTACCGAGAAAATTTTCATAGGAGGAGATTTCAATGGACACATTGGAGCGACGTCTAGGGGGCATGATGATGTGCATGGTGTCTTTGGCTTTGGAGATAGAAACGGAGGAGGAACATCTCTGCTGGACTTTGCTAGAGCATTTTATTTGGTGATAGGAAACTCGAGTTTCCTGAAGAAGAGGGAGCAGTTGGTCACCTTTCGGAGTTCGATGGCCGAGGCTCAGATTTATTATTTACTCTGCAGGAAGTCCGATAGAGGTCTTTGCACGGATTTCAAGGTCATCCCGAGTGAGAACCTCTCGACCCTTCATAAGCTCCTGGTCATGGACCTTGAGATCACGAGGAAGAGGAGGAAGAGGGCGATGTATAGCCAACATAGAATCAAGTGGGGAGCCTTGACAGAAGCTAAAGCGCAGGAGTTGGGGTTCAAGTTGGTGACTATGGGGGCTTGGAGGAGTAGTGGGGACGCAAGCGCTATGTGGACCTGTCGCGCCCCCTTTTTCCTCACGGAGTCCGGTTTCGACATTTTGGGACAACTCCTTTCCTGTTAGAATTGGGTATGAGATTTGAAGAGTCGCCACCTAACGGATTAAGGTGCGTTAGGGCACCTAGAACAATTAACTCATGAAACCAGTTTACATTAACAGAGATTGGGTAAGGGCTCGAAATTACCTTGAGGGGAAGGTGTTAGGCACCCCTCGAGGTCCACAACGGTGGGTCCCAGTCAAACTCAATTTAAGTGAATTAGTCTTTAAGGAAATAAAGCAGTTTAAACAGATAGAGATTATTTTAAAAGGGGTCCTAAGTTTATTAGCCTATAGGATCACTTCCATGCAATACTCGGTAACCTTCCCAAAATTGAGGTGTTACGCGTAGCATTAGCGCACAGGTCATCATCTCCTTTACTACCCAATTACCCTCCCCTTTTCAATTATTACCTAAGAGTTCTAATAACATCCAGTACGTACCTTATGCGTGCACTACCCGTCCCTTACCTCTGGCCCTGGAGGTGTTTAGGACCTCTATTTAAGGCGGTTCTAGACTTACCTATGTTGTTTAAAAGGAGAAAACTAAGCGACAAACAAAAGTCAAGTAGGATTGTCACATAAGGAGCAATTAAGTGGGCTCATGTTAACCTCCACAAATAGACAAACAAATGCACGTTGTTCAAACAAGCAATTTTAAATGATTAAGACCCTATAGGCAAGATATCTAGATGAGCATGAACAGAATATATAACAACTTTATTAAGCAAGGCAGCAAGTACTTACCAGTTTGCCTACCGATTTTGTTGATACTCTGAATTTGGGCACGTTTCAAGCAGCAAGAAATCACAGTTTTAAACTCAGAATTCTTAATTATCCTACAGGCTTGCCTAAGTGATAACCGGGCAGAATCCTATAGACATGGTATTTAAGCGGTAAACCAACTACTGATTATAACAGGCATATCTTATCCTTTAGATCCTATAGGTATACTTTCTAAGTGCTGAAACTGGTTACAAGTGTTATTTCCTATAGACATCATATCTAAATGCAGAAACTGATTTTTTATTTATTTCCTATAGGCATGATATCTAAGTGCTAAAATTGATTTTACACATTCCCTATAGGCATGATATCTAAGTGTTGAAACTGATTTTATATATGTATTTCCTATAGGCATGATATCTAAGTGTTGAAACTGATTTTACACATTCCCGATAGGCATGATATCTAAGTGGGTAAAGGCGTTAACAAGTTGCCAAGCAAGTTCAATAAAGAAGATCCTATAGGCATGATCTCTATGCATATATGGAGATTTGAAAATATGGTTCTTGATGCAGAATTGACTAACTAGAAGAAGGATTTCTAGGATGCAAAGTATGAAAATTCAGGATTACAAATTATGAAATAGGTCCTATAGGCATGATTTCTAATGGTATGCACATAAGGAGTCACAACAACCTACAGGCATGATTTCTACCCGAATTCGATAAACGATATATAAAAATCCCTCCCCAGCTTTACTAATAACCCCATATCTGTGTTTACAAAGATTATTACATTATTACAGACCAATATGAATGAATTAGACAAAGCTATCTATAACACTATAGGGAGCCTTGGCAAGCCCAACGTCAACCTGGAAGCCAGGCTTTCAAGCAAATCTATGTCCACAGGTAGTTCATAACACACAGATGGGCTTCTAGTGTGTCAAAGTTCCCAATGGCCTTAGGGACCCCGGGCAATGCTCACACCAGAACCTTTCAAAGAAAACAGTTTTGTAAGAGATTGGAAGGCCAACCCCAGTGTGTCAAAGTTCAGAGGAATCTCATGGACCCTAAGCAGTGCTCACACTGGGGGTGGTAGGACCCTAGATAACTAAGAGTAGAAGTTTTGAAAATAGTGTATAAGGGTAGGGGACAGTTTCAGAAAGAAAGCAGTTTGATTTTTCAGAAGCAGATAGATTCAAATTACAAGACTGCAAAATAGGATAGAAACCATATTTTAGCAAATTGGTTCAAACATAGACACCAGTAATTGAACCATCACAACAAGAACAGGAATGCTTAAATTGCAAACAGGATTAAACAGGTTCTGCATAGAGCATACAATTGGATCAAACAAAGTTTTACATTGCCAGAAGTTGACTTAACTATCACCAGGTGGAACCATATAAACATATATCAAGCAGAGAGAAACATGTTGAAGTTAAAATGACTAATCAGACAGCCATATAGAATAGGGTGGGGTAGTAGGAAATAAACATGCTAGTTTCAAAAACAGGCAAACAAGTGTCATGGATCAAACAGAAACATGCTAAGGTAAACTAACTATAGTAGCATATAGAACAGGACGGGAATTAAGGCATGCTAGTTAATGGAGCAATAAACAGGAAAACATAAGGCAAACAGAATCATGTCGAGGTCTAACTACATAGCATATAGAAGAGAACATGATAACAGAAATGGAGGCATACCAGTTAAGGAGATAGCAAACAGGAAGGTGAAGACGAATGAAATCCAAGAGTCTAGCCTTGGCTTTCAGCCGGCTAGACAGTGCAGCAATTCAAAGAAACTTAAGCTGTGTAAGTGTGTAAGTAAGAGTTGTGTGTATCAGTGTATGTGGGTGTTTTTCTCTATTTTTTTCCGTGTGTGTTCGTGTGTTCTAAAAAATCAAAATGGGGATTTTTATATAGCATTCAGCAAAGTAGAACAAATAAGGCAAAGAAATTAATAGTTCACAAATAAGGTATGCAAATCATTCAACCAGTTAATTAAGGCTAAACCCAATCAATTAATACGATAGAATCCGGGAAATATCACTTAGATTAGGGAGAATCAATTAACAGGCAAGATTGAAGTTTAATAAGGTAAGAAATAAGTCAGAGACCATTTATAGGTCGGTCAGAACAAATCAAAACCCAGAAATCAGGCCGGTAGCATAATTAAGGAAGGCAGTACCAATTATAAGTCACATATGAGGAAAGAATAAATAAAAATCTCAGAAAGATACCAATTCTAAAAATAAAAATATAATTTCAAACCCTGATTAGGCAAATAAATCAATTAATCAATTTATTTAACCGGGCCAAAGTGAACGGGCAAGAACAGTGAGACAAATAATCGAATAACGGAAAAAATTAAGCATATCGAAACACAGAGATGAAACATCAAGCAAAGAAATTAGTCGAACAGTAAAGAAGAAAGGCCAGAGTTGAACCTTTAAGCATTTTAAAACATTTGCAGAAACTTAAAAGATGAAACCCTAGTTCTTAGGAAAAAAGTGAAATCGATAGATAATAGCGGTAAAAACGAAAGAATCTTAAAGGAAAACGATTAAATAAACTCCAGACACTTCAGATCTAAAGAGATCTTAACCTATTTGGCCAAAAATAGTTAGGTTTGTGCAAAAATAAACAAAGGTGTAAAAATCGAGTTTTAGACCGGAGATTTGAAGCCACGAAAACACAAAAATGATAATACTCACAACACATGGTGAATACAGATGGGTTCATCAAAAGATTGAGGGATTTGAACCAAGTCTGTTCGAATCCCCTTGAGATTTCATCAAACAACAAAGAAATCGAACAACCAATAAAGATAAGAGGCCGAATAGGGCCTAAGATCGAAGAGAAATCCCATGGATTGAAGGGGGTTCAGGTGACGGCGGGCTAGGGTTAGGGAGAGGTTGAGAGAGAAGAGAGGAAGAGGGGATTTAGGGGCGGCGGAATCGGGAAATGAATAGGGTTTGGGGGTTATGGGTAATTAAAAATGGTAGTAGCATCCTGGACCGTTGATCTCCGAGATCAACGGTCAGGATTTGATCTGGGGTTGGGCGGGTTTAAAGATTGGGTTATTGGGTATTAGATCAGGGTTATGATTTAATTGGGTTGGGGTAATAATTTGGGCCAGGTCTGAAATTAAATCAAATTAAAAGAGGCTATTTGTTTGATAAAATAATTTATAAAAATAGCTAATAAATGATAAAAATGCTATTGATGTATAAAAATGATTTAAAATAATTACTTAGTATTATAAAAATATAAAAGGTCATTTTCGTGTAAAATAAAGTAATTATGCACATATGGGCTATTATTGCAAAGTTATTGCAATTATAGCCTACAGATGTAAATAGGGTTATGCATAATATAATTAAAGCTTAATATAAAAAAAAAATTTATGATATTTTCAACCTTAGAATCTCTCTCTAACATTTCTCTCTCGGCGCGCGCTTACGTGGCCCAGCTAACGTGCGCTTGGAAGCCATGAGAGGGAGAGGCAGACCTAAGAAAAACCTAACGAAGGTTTCAATTAATGACCAGCGATCATCAAAAACCAGGAATGTTGTATTAGAATTGTTTGTGTCACCAAAAGGCGTGCGAATTGAAGAACCAACTGGAAACTTCACTCCGAGGAGCATGCAGAGTGGGTTGAACAAAGAGGAAACAGATCTCTCTCTTAATAAAGGTAAATCGAAGGAAATAGTTGTCACACCTGTAGCTACTCAAACTATAGGTAGTGGATCTGGAAGTGGGAAAGCTCAAACACAAGTGATGAAGCATATCAACAATGGAACAATACCATGCAACTATGGTACTGTTGAGAACAGTAAAACTGGTGAGATAAGGAATGAAAACAGGAATCAGTCATGGGCAAATGTGGTAGTAGGTAACAAATTAGCCATGAAAGGTATGCATTTACAGTTTATGGCACTGATAGTTCAAAATGGTGAGAAGATGGTGAAACTAGAACTTGATGATGTTGAACTGGAAACTGAAATATGGAGATCTGCGATTGTCCTGTATGTGATAGGGGAATCACCTACTATTGAAGCAATGGAACAATTCCCGAGCTCAGTGGGTAAATTCTCAGTAAAACCACAGATCTATTATCATAATAAAGGTTACTTTGTGATAAGATTTAGCAATTTGGAGGAAAGGGATCAGGTGCTATACTCTAGGCCTCATACAGTGAACAATAGACCTATAATTATGAAAGCATGGTCAGAAGATTTCAATGTGCATGATGAAGTACTGAAACTATTCCCTTATGGGTGAGATTTCCTAATTTGCCTCTTAACTGTTGGAGTATAAAAGCATTAAGTAAGATAGGAAGTGCATTGGGGAATCCTGTTTATGCTGATGAATGTACTACTGGTTCAATTAGGATTTCTTATGCAAGAATGCTAATTGAAATGGACATCACCAAGCCACTGCCTAGGAATGTGAAACTTCAGGATCCTAAGGGGAGGCTAATCCAACAGGAAGTTACTTATGATTGGGAGCCAAAATACTGCACTAAGTGTTTGAAAATAGGACATGATTGTACTGAGATCAAAAATGCACAACCACAAAGAATGATCCAACAGAGGAAGGTGATCAAAGGCAAGCAGGTCTGGCTCAGAACAGATAGAGATGGTGCCAATGAAAAGAAGGAGACTGCACAAAAGCAAGTGACTGCATTAACTCAGCTGGCAGAGTCAGAGTCGGAAGGGAAAGATGCACAAAAGAATGATGAGGGGTGGATAACAATCCTTGGTAAATCAGCAGCAAGGGCAGCCAAAGCCAAACACAATGAAGAACAGGAACTAACTGGGAGCACTGGATTCCAAAGTTTGAAAAATGATCAAACATATGATGAACCAGGTACAAGCAAAGTGCAGCAAAGTAGCCCAGGGGTGCAAGAATTGTATCATCATCCTTATTTCATACCAGTATGAGTGTAATAACGTGGAACGTTAAGGGGTTGAATAAAACTTATAAGCAAAAGGAGGTAAAGGAGTCCATAAAAGGAAATAATAAAGCAATAATAGCTTTGGTTGAACATAGAGTAAAAGAACACAAAACTAATGAGGTAATTAAAAAGATTGCTTCTGGATGGAAGTGGATATCCAACTCTAGTACAAGGCACAAAAGTAGAATATGGGTAATTTGGGACCCTAGGATCTATACATTTGAACCAGTTGAAGTTGATGAACAATTGATACATGGCCAGATTAGAATAATCTCAAAGTCCATCACATTTGGATTCTCAGCAATATATGGCTTGCATACCATCAAAGATAGATTGAATTTGTTGAGGAAGTTGAGGCAGATTCATAGTATGCAACAAGGTCCTTGGTTAGCTATGGGGGATTATAATGCAGTCTTACATGAACAAGACAGACAACATGGATCTGAGATTCAAGATATGGAGACAAAAGATTTTAAGGAGTATATGATTGATACTGGGATGAATGAATTACAATATGTGGGAAGGAATTACACATGGACAAACAACCATACATATAGCAGGATAGACAAGGCTCTTGTGAATGCTAGCTGGATGATGACAATGCCAAACTTGAAAGTGCAGGTGCTAGAGCCTCTTGTGTCTGATCACTCACCACTGAAACTAATGATCACTCAGGTACAGGGAAAGAAGAACAGACCATTCAGATTTTTCAACTGTATAGCTGATCATCCCCAATTCATACAGAAAGTGAAGCTAGCTTGGGAAGAAAGGGGTACAAAAGGGAAGATGCAGGCAGTCTGGAATAACCTCAAAAAGACAAAGGAGGTCATCAAAGAAATAAACATACAACACTATAAAGGGGTTGATGAAAGGATTAAAGAGACCAGGAAGGAGCTGAAGATAGTACAAGAGGAAATGAGCTATAGACTACAGAACATAGAGCTAATTGAGAAAGAGAAAGCCTTGAAATGTGAATTAGAAAAAATGGGTAATGATTGAAGAGAGTATATACAAGCAAAGATCCAGAGTTCAATGGCTGAAGCTGGGGGATTCAAACTCAGCCTATTTCTTTGCACAGATGAAGAATAGGAGTAATTTTAATGGAATCCAGATTCTAACAAATGACATGGGAACTCAACTAGTGATAGAGGATGATATAGAAGCAGAAATATTGGGATATTATAAGAAATTGCTGGGGCCAAGAGCAGACAACATTCCAGCCATTAACCCAAATGTCATGAAACTGGGAGCAGTATTAAATATAGATCAGCAGTTACAGCTTATCAAGCCAGTGACTAAGGAAGAAGAATGGGAAGCATTGAAGGAAATCAGTGATTTAAAAGCCCGGTGCTTTGAAGATTTGAAAGAGCGGTTGGCGGCATGTAGAGTGATTATATTTTGTAGTTTGTGAGATGATTGTTATAGGACAAATCAGGTGTTGGAAGGTGTGTATGTATAGGTTAGAATTGTTGTTAAATACCAGATATTTCTATGAGAATTGATTGGGTAAGGAGAGTAGAGGTGAAGAGGTGGGAATAGACCAGCGTAGTGGGGTAGTGTCAGTGGAAGTGCGATTGTTTAAACCACATTTCTCGTGAAGCCAAGAGGGCTAAGGTTTCTTGTTATGGTAAGTGAGATTATTAAAGAAGGACCATAACTGGCTGCTTTGGGTAGTGTGAGAAATGTATGGGGAATGTTCTTTCATAGAATTCGGGGCCAGAAATAACAGAAATTGGATTGTAATAATGTCCTTTTGGATTAGAAATCCCTCGTAGAAAGTTGTGTTGTGGAGCCATGAAGCCCAGAGGAAATCGAGCTGTATTTAAACAACGGAGGTGCAATTACAAGATTTTTGGGTGTGGCGATACGGGAGTTGTTGAGAGAGTTATAGTTGTAGTAGTATGCGAATTTGGTGAAATAATGCGATCGTACTGTGATTCCACAAAGGAAGGAGATCGAAGCTGGGCGGTGGTGAAAGAAAATGTAGGTTATGGTGGACTCTGGGCCAAGGACCATAAGGGGAAAGAATAATTGAGTAGGCTTTAAGAGACAAGAGTAGTTAAAAATGATCATCGAAACTGTAAGTTAGCTTTAGGTGCTTGAGGGGGCCTTGGATTTTTGGATGGAGGCAGTTTTGTGGATGGTAACGCAGCTTTTAGTCGCACTAGATCCATCCCCGTACGTTCCAACAAAGCCAGCTTGGAAGGACGGGCCGTGAGCTTCTGATCAATGATTTTCCATGATGATGTTAGTTCGTAGCTGAGGCAGAAAAATGCTTATTAGCGTCATAGCATGAATCTTGCAAAATCAATTGATCCTAAACGTAGATTATTGCGTATGCATGTTGCATTCTCGTGCGAACGTTTTGACACATGGAGTACCTATCCCAATTGTCCACGCCGAAAACTGGCTGGACGTAAACACGGCACCTGGTGCCTGAACTAGGTGTGCGAGCGAACCAAACTGGTTTGGCTGAATCAACATTGTGGATCATAACAACTGAATGCGGAAGATGCAACTAACACATGTTGTCATACTCAAAGCCTGTCAAGTGCGAAGACACTAATATAATTCTAAAACATATTCTTAGAAACATTGCCTTTAACATCGAAAAGCCACATGCGATTGTGGAGTAAATTGCTAAGTATGGAAAGGGATCAAAAGACCAGTGCAAGGGGATGGGGATGAGGAAACTAAAATGGCGAGAAGTGCGACTAAGAAGAAAAATGCAGCAGCAGAATATATAAAGCTTATTTTAAGCAGCACTCGTGTACTATGTGTGGCAAGAAAGAATATGATTTAATCTTGCCAAGACCAAGGCGGGAGATAATATCAAGCTGAATTATTAACAAGAGATTCATTGTCGAAGTAGATAAGTAATATAGAGAAAGCCTACATTAGCCAGGACTGGTATCCAATGTAATAAGATAGGCAAATGTGTGTAAATAATAGAAAGGCTGGTGAGATCAGGTGAGGCATAGGAAAGTAGGCAAATCAATAGTGTTGTTCCACTTGTAAATAATTTTCACCTGGTAATGAAAGTTAATTACCAAAAAAGCTTAAATAATAAGTATAAACGATAAAATTAAGCTTAAAATTATTATAAAACCCTTATGTGATGCATTAGTATATAATTATTAATATGAATAAAATATGCTAGGGGAATAGAATTATTGATAAAAATGCTATGGATAGAAGTTAATTAAAAAATTCCATTTTAAAAATGCATGAAATTATGGAAAAATATTGATTTTGATGCACAATGCATTGTTTTGAAGCATATACATGGCTTTTGCAATAATGAATTATAGGAAAAATTGGGTTAATTGCAACAGGGGACCACGACTAACGTCCGTGTATTAAGGAAACCGCGTGAGAAAGGTATTCAGGGGTCTCAAAGGGTTACTCTGGTGGTCACAAGAGAGAATGGTAGGTGGATATGGAGAGGTGTAAAGCGAAAAGTTGGAAAACCAAAGAAAGCAGCGATCTTGAAGGCTAGTGGAATGTTAGACAGGAGGAGAAGAAGGCGAATAGGGGAGCATTATATGTTGGCTTAAGAAAAGAGGCAAAGCTAGCAGTATACGGACAGTCCAAGACACAACTTTTAGTCGTTTGTAATAGAGGAAGCTGCGAGGGCCGAGGTGGGATAAGAGGGATGGCTGTTTCAGGTTAGCCAAGGCATGAGAAAGGAAGGCGCGTGACTTTTTGGACCAAGTAGAAGTGCATCAAGGACGAAGAAGGTAGAGTTTGTTGGATGCGGGGCTTAATCCGTGCGGAGTTGGCAGACCCTACTTTCAATAGTCTTCGAACGAGGGAAAGGGGGACAAGACATGTAATAGCTTCAGGTGAATTTGGAACTCTCTGCCAGGAATTTTGTGACTTGGGTATTGGTAGGCGTAATTTGAGTTTATAATGATTTGGGGGGGGGGGTCGGGGGGGGCTACTGCAATAAGATGAGCAAGGGGCAGAAGTGACCGGGCCCAATGAAGTCCCGATGGAGTTTTTGAAGAGTGGGGCAAGGCAGAGCTTAGAGTGGCTGCACTAGGTTATTTAATGAATATTTGTTAGAATGAAGAAGATGCTCGAAGAGTGGAGGTGGAGCATGATGGTTCCTAGTATAGCCAGGAGAACAAGGTGGATATTCAGCAAAATTGGCAATAACTATCGGGGGTTATCAAGCTTGCTTTTACATACTTAATGAAAAGTTGGGAGAGAGCATTACCAACGCTGCAGGAAAGACCTACGCAGATAGG